>NC_143552.1:24586166-24889833 GCF_054136105.1 Typopeltis vanoorti
TTACAGGTGATTAGACTGTAATCTAACCATCTGTAAATCATTTGCTCTTGTATGCTAATTACATTTCTAATGTATCCCCAAGAAAAATTGAATTCATTAAGCTAATGTTTAATTCATTCATACAGTTGTTTTAAATCCATTAAACCTAAAAATTAGTTTGGAAAAATACCAGAAAGAATCCTTAATGGAGTAAGTTATAACAAACATAAATGAGTTGTATCACAAATAAGGAGAGATAAAAGTATTAAGTATTTTGAATGCTTAGTACTTTGCATAGACTGGGACTTATTTTATCCTGATATATTTTAATTGATGGCATATTGAAGAAATTCCATTAAAAAACAGATCTATAAAAAACTTTTATAGATCTGATTTGTTCTTTCAAAAGTAGGTATAACTTTTGGCTGTTGATATTTATCAGTTTAAGATACCTTGAGGTAAGATAGTATTTGTAGAAAGTATTTACTCTGACAGTGTGTGTAAAAGAAGAAATGTAAAAGTTCATCCACTGGCTTTTTCTTTCAGTAAGTATGTTTGATTTATGCCAAACTAAAATATAACTCAACAGAAAATGGTACTTAGACTTACCCATCCTAGCAAGCTTCCATCTTTTTGTTTTCATCCAGAGGCATATTAAGACTGTTTGGAAATGTGGTTAGATATTGTTCATTGCAAATATCATAATGAATATTGTAATAGATTTCTTTTAAAAATGGGTAAGTGCAAGTTGTTTACAGTTGGCTTTGACTACAGCAAACTTGTAGTAACTGCAGAAATACTGTTATAGCTTGCTATAGTAAACTACTTTTGGTATAGCATTATTCTTAATGATCCTTACTCAGGACTTTTCAATAGTTTGTTAGAGCATGTTTGCTATAGTGAAGTTGGCTTAACAAACAAAACAACAAAAAAAAAAAGTGAAACTAAAGCTTTCCTCATTGAATTCATTTAAAGGAAATTTTTTATCACATAGTCTTGACATGCATTGCAGCGGTTAAAGTAGCGTAGCACTTAAAGTATAGTTTACTGTATTGCTTCACATTTTTTTTAGATATTATTTATATATAAGCTGCTGTGGAGGCTGCAGGCATTAATATATGTTTAAACATCCTGCTCATGCTTCTTATTTTTACTTTGTGTTAAGTCTAGAATGTTTTTCAATTCTGAATGCATGATTTTATTAACATTAACATAAAATATTATTTTGAATATAAAAGACTATGAAATGTTATGTTTTGGAAACATGATTGCAAATAATAGTTTTCATATATGTCCATTATACTTGAATTACTAAATGATATTTTCAGATCCTATAAGCTATGAGTCCAGTGTAATTGGTGGAACTAATTGTTAAAAGTCCTTTACACAATGAATATTTCATTTTGCACAGCTCTCTATATCATTCAAGTTTTTAACCTCCAAATAATAAGCTATAGACCATAGTAATATTCCAGTCCAGCTGTCTGTTTTGTTAAGCAACATGCATTTTGAAGTTTTTATTTGAATACTGATTGGATAAATCAGATTTGTGTAATATGATTCTTACTTTAATTGAATAACATTGTGAAATTTCCATTGTTTATATGCAGTGTTCGCACGACTTTATCTATAAATTAAGTAATCAATGTAACTAAAGTTTATTTATAGCTGCTTTCTAAAGGACATGGCTAAATCAAAAAATAAATTCTTGTGCTTATGTTAGTGAAAAATTTTCTGTTGATTCATTTTTTTTTCTTTTTGATAGTTCATCCCTTCATGGAACTTAAACCTAATAGTACAAGTGATAGAGCGTGGATATGGAGTACTCCAGCAGACTTTGCTGATGAAGAAGCTAAGCCAGAGTTGTTAGCTATTAGGTTTTCAAATGCAGAAAGTAAGCCATGTGCATCTTACACACAGTACATTCTGGTTGATTTTATGTTCAAGGAATTGAAAATTTTCAGCTTTAAATTATTTTATTTATTTTATATATTTATGTATGTGAGGTCTGAAGTAGGTTGTAAATCAGTGAAACTATCAAAACACAGTCTTGTCTTATTAGTTGGAGAAAAGATCCTACTTCACTACTTGCTTTTGCTAATGTTCAGATTTCCTATCAAGATCACTTTCTCCTTCTTGGACTGACTTTCATATCTAACTTATTCTGGCATAAACATATTACGTTCACATCCTCCTCATCTCCAAAGAACTTGGTATTCTTTTTTGTTCAAAACACTACTTTTCTCCTGCTTAATTCTGAATTTATAAATCACAAATTTGACCAACCTTAGAATATTGTTCTCGCATTTAGAGCACCCTAAACCCCCATTAAGTATTCTCAAATGTACACAGAAGAGATCAACCTTCCTCCAGAGATTCTGGAGGAAGGTTGATCTCAGTTTTTTTTTTTTTTCCCCCATTATGCATTTTTTTAATAGACTTTCAAGGGCATTAGCCCACTGACACTGTTGTTCTTGTACTTTCCTCTAATCATGTAGATATAGAAGTGGCCACTGGTCAATATCTGTACATAGTTCAGACCCAAACATGTCAAACCCAACCTCTCATCTTCCTTTGTTTCACCTCTGTCTTTAGAAACAGTCTTCTCCATCTCCATATTGCTTTTTCCAACAAATACAATCTCCATCTTTTCAAGAAACTTGATAATAGATTAATTCTTTCTCCTTAACCACTTGCTCACATACAGGGCACTGTTGTGTAAATAAAATAAAATCTTAGGCAAGTGTTTTAAACTTGTCCTCTCACTACCACAGTCACTCATAGCTGTGAAACATGTCAGTGGTAAGTGAAATATTAGTTACAGCTACTGATATTTCTAATTGGCATATTATTTGTAGCAGAGTCTCATGATTTAAGTGGTAATATTTTGATGGATTTGTACTCGGGATCTTCAGATCACAATTGTTATAAAACATAAAGCACTCAACTAGGTCGTTGCAGACCTAGTTGAGTTGGACAATTATTTCTTTTAACAAATTACTGTCCAATAAATTTCCAAAGATCAGGGAAAGTAATTCTAAAATCACATATCGTGACTAGATAGATTAATTCAGTGAAGAGAAGATATGTGTGGTTTCAGAATGACTTTCTGTGATCTCTGGCAAATTATTGCAGCCATACTTATTTAGGTTTAGGAGCTTTCATGGCTCATTCTAAAAATACTCTGATCTGTAGCAGCTTCTGTACATCAACTTCCATGTTGTGTTTTTTCCATGTGATATGGTATCCAGAGCATGATCTGCTCTGGATACTGATAACACCGTGACTTGTAGTTGTTTTTTGTTCAAGGTGAATGTTAACAGATTTCTTTCTGGTCTGTCCAAAGTAGGTTAACTTGCAAGTGATGGAACTTTTTTTTTTTTTTTTTTACACTGCTCTGGATGTGTAAGATGATGAAGTGAAACAGCTGAAAGTGGCATGGAAATTATATTTATAAAGCACTTTTTTTTTTTTTCAGAAGTACCTGGATATAAGGGATGGAAATAATTGCATTGTGATCTTTTGTCAGAGGAATGAAAGGGGAGATACAGCATTTAGCCTGTTTTACAGTAGTTGTGACCATTGGCTAAAAAGATGTCAAGGTGAGAGTTTGGTGGCATGAGTTGTCATTAGAACTAATAGACCCTTGTTCTGTGTGCATATGGTGTTGGGTGTATTTTTGAGGATGTTTTTATTGCAAAGTATATTTTTGGATGTGACTGTTTAAATGTGGTAAAAATGTATGATGTGTCTAAGCCATGGGACAAAATAGAAAAGCCATCTGCATAGCATACCCAAACTCTTCATATACATCTAGTTATGTTGAGTGGTTCTTTTTTTAAGATTCAGTCTGGCTACACAATATAGATGTGTGATATTTGGCTCCATATTGCAGACACATTTTGGGTGCATTAAAGAGTATCCAAAAATACGCTTCATGATATTGAAGCGTATTTTTGTGAATACTGTGAATACTCACAAACATGTATTTGATAGATCTAATCCAAAAGTTTGTGATATGTGGTTTCACAAGTTCATTAATTGTCCTCCTATGTCCTTTTTCACTTCATGTTTATCTTTAATTACTTTCTATGGTAATCTTCCTTCTTCCATTCATTGTACACGTTCTCTTCACTTTTTCTGGCATTCTTTTATTTATCGTTTATTTGCCATTTTTGCAGATATTTGTAAAGAACTTAGTAATTATAATGGGAAGGAAAGCTGGGCTGAAGCCAAAAACAGGGATGATCAGAACAATTTTTATATGAAGACAAAAGTTTAGAAATCGTGGAATACAAAAAGATCTGCATTTAGGCTTTATAGATCTATAAAAGATATATGATGATGTGAATGAGATATTATGCATGGCAGTATAAAGCATGTGCTTAAGTTTTAAAGTCAGCAGCAAGAAATGAAGGATGTATTGGTTAGTAGAACCAAGTGAGGGTGCATGCTTTCTTCACTTGTTATATCATCCATATAGATCACATCATAGTTGACCCACTAATGCAAACTCATAAGGACCACAGGGATAATTGCAATTGTGAATTTCTTTTATCATGGTGGTGTTTCATCTATGGGAATTTGATCAGGACTTTTCAGTAGTTACAGATGAAGCTCTTATGACAATGTTTGCTAAAGTGAGAGTCAGCTGTATAAAGAAAGTAGCATTAAATATATGTAAATTAGAGATAATAAACTTGGCCTGACTTTATGAAGATAAAGTTTTACATCAACTCAGTATACCACTCATAGAGATCCCAGGAATACCTAGTCTAGTTATAAATATTGTTACAACTTGAACAGCACAAACCTTTAATCTATCAGTAAATCATTTACAGCTTTCATCACATACAAACTACATGTATAATGTGCATATAACAGCACTCACTGTTCGAAATGTACCTTCTTTGCCTTCATGTATGCCAAAGGTCAGTGAGACCGCATATCGATGGCAGCATGCATCCAATAGAAACGCTGCCAGTGCTTACTCCATATCCTTCGGCATGCCGATGCTGGGGTGAGTAGTGACAGAAATACTGCCACTGCTCACTCCAAATCCTTCAGGTTGGTGATGCTGGGGTGTCATTTCTTGCTTGCTACTATCAACCTCCAACTACAATTTGAAATCCAATGGATTCAGATTGGGACTTCCAGTCAGAGGATGTGTGGTCATGCGCATCTGCCTCCAACCACTATTGAATGGTCCTTACCTTGTGTGCAGGGGCAAAGTCCTCTTGGAGGGTCCACTGCCTACCATGGAACAAGTTGTTGTTCAGGGGCCCTACCACAGGTTCCAGCATGGTGTCATGATACACTTTGGCAAAGGTTTTGGCCCCTTTCTTGCAGAAATGCAACTTGAATATCCCCTGATAAGCCCCCCCCCCCCCTTCCACCAAATCATCACTGATGTGGGGTGATAACTTCTCTGAATCCTGGTTGGTATGCCATGTGCTATGTGACCATCCCAGGCATATACTCAGTTGTTTTGACGGTTAAACAATTCTTCAATAGTGAAATTCTTCTCATCTGTGAAGAGGATGTCTCTGTGTCTGTTGTTTGCATACCGCCAGAGAAATGCCTTTGATTTTATCATCCCCTGCCACATAAGTTGTGGTGATATTAGGAAGCATCCATTAGAATGACCATAGTCTTTCATCCCAGGTTCAACGGTTAGTCATGGCCGGCGCTACTGCATGGACAAACTGGGCATTTTCCCAGGGCTTATTATTTTTTTATATTTTTTATTTATATTGCATGGCACAAGTTTATATAAATATTATATAAATTTATATTTATATAAAAAATTTATATATTTTAACTATATATATTTATGATTTATATTTTGTGGCATGCAGTGGCGTGACTAACTTCATAGGGAAACATTTGACAAAATCTCAATAATTATGTTGGGATATGGAACAAAAATGGTCATCGGGGCTCAATACTGTAAAAGAAAAGCGGAAAAAGACGCATGAGTGGTTCCTTGAGTAAATTCTTAAAATCAGATAATTCTAATGGCAATGTTGGTGAAATAGTTGCTTCAACTTCACAAAGTTGAGAAACTAATGAGAAAAACTTAACGTTTGAAATTACGGAAGAACCGATCTCCGAATCGCCAGTTTCCTAAGTCTTGGAAGAAAAGCAAAATACAGAATCACAAGAATTTACAAGCAGTAGTGCCACTAGCAAAACTCAAAGAAGTGAAATTTGGCACAACCCTGCAGATTGGCCTCAGATCATTAATGATTCATTTTGATTGTTCATGGTAGAGAAGGGACCGGTACAAATTAGTAATGCTGATGAAGAAAATAAATTTAATTTTCCACAACACAGTCATGGTCGCCGTTTCAAACCATCACATTACAAAAGACAATTACATAATGGTGTAGTAGTGCGAATATCGTGGTTAATATATTCCCGTAAAAACAATACTGTGTTTTGCTTTTGTTGTAAGCTTGTTTCGACTATTCAAATTGCGTTGACAACAGTAGGTAACTGTGACTGGAAACATTTATCAGAAATTTTAACTGACCATGAAAACAGCAAGAGTTATTTAATAGCTCATAACAAATGGATAGAATTAGAAGTTAGAGTAAAGTCCAAAACAACTATTGATGCGACCCAACAGAGAATCCTGAATGAAGAAGCACACCACTGGCAAAATGTATTGGAACGGCTTTTGTCAATTGTGTAATTTTTAGGACAGCAGTGTTTATCCTTTCGTGGATCATCAGATAAACTCTAAGAACACAATAACGGTAATTTTTTAAAACTGATGAAATGAATAGCAAAATTTGATTCAATACCGTCCGAACATATATCGAGAATTCAAGGCAAACAATTCATTGAACATTATTTGGGCAAAGATATATAAAATGAACTCATTCATTTGCTAGGAAAGAACATAAAACAAAATATATTATGCAGGGTAAGAAACACAAAATATTATAGTATTATTGTAGACTGTACAAGTGATATTAGTCATCTGGAACAAATGTCTATCATTTTGCGATATGTCTCTATAAATAAGGAAAATGAGCAAAAAAAAAATATAAATTTGTGAGAGTTTTTTTGGATTTGTACCAGTTAGTACTACCACTAGAGCTGCATTATTTCAAGTAATAATCAAACAACTGGAAGTAAATGGCTTGTCAATTGATAATTTAAGAGGACAGGAATATGACAATGGCTCAAACATGAAAGGGAAAAATTCTGGCGTTCAAAAACACATTGTCGATATTAACTCTCGAGCCTTTTTTATTCCATGCAGTTGCCATTCTCTTAACCTGGTAGTAAATGATGCAGTAATGTCATCAAAAGAAGGGATTTCATGTTTTGATCTCATTTGGGTGTTTAAGGGTCAAAGCTGTATAACTGACAGGAGACCTCAAAATATCCTTTAAAGGAATGTGGAGAACCGAGCAGGGCTTCTGACCTAATGTCCAATCCTCACCTACTCGTGGTGCACCCTGTTGGGTATCTACCTGGATACTGAACGAATCAGGATGTGCTGCCAATTTCGGATTTAGCCGACCAAATTGTATTCTTATTGGCTTAAACCACAATATTAAATGATGGAATAACATGATAGAATTTCATGCTGGCTGGGGCGTCGCCCGGTTAAACAAGGCCCCCCCCCGTTGTTTTCGTCAGGGAACCAGGGTGAACAGCGAAAAGTCGGCTACTGGAACATATCCTCAAACACATCCCTACTCAATATCACCAGAATTGAAGATCGGTACTATCAACATAAGAAGCCTGAATGGCAAAGAAATGGAGCTAGCTGATGAATTAGATAATAGGGATGACTGAAATAAAAAAGACCAAAACTAGTGAGCTCTTTCTGAGCAATAAATACAAAATGTTATATTCAGGCAATGACAATCAATGAAAAGAAGGAGTAGCCATACTATTCAATGCAAAATACGAGGCTAATCTTGAATGGCAGTCAGTCTCAAGTAGAGTGATGTGGACAAATATCAGAATGGGGAACTGGACAATGAGACTTATTTGTGCCTATGGTCCCACAGAAGTTTCTCCTAAGGTAGAAGTGGAGGAATTTTTTGGGACTTTAGAAAAAGCAACTGACACAATGAACCAATATTGTTGGCGATCTAAATAGCAGAGTAGGAAATGATTGTCAGATATACAAAAATATTTTGGGAAAATTTGGAGAAAAGAGCAAAGCTAATAATAATGGCAAATACTTGGATTTCTACTCAGGACATGGACTGGTTATTACTAACACCATGTTCCAACATAAAAATGTGCACAAATTCACATGGAGAGAAGAGGCTAGGAATAAGAAAAGTCTCATTGACTATGTTATTGTTGATAGTGATGTTTCTCCCTGGTGCAGGACACTAGAGTGTACAGAGGATTTGAAATTGGAATTGATCACCATTTATTCTTAAGCAGGATAAAATTGAATTTCATATTGAAAAGAAGAACATGTAAGAAAGTTTTAAAATGAATAAAAGTTGAGCAGCTCTCAGATGTAAACTAAAATATACAAACATTATTCAAGAAAAAATGAAAGAATTTCATAACAGGAATCAAACCTTGGAGATTCGGTGGCAAGCTCTGAGGAAACATTGATTGATTGATTCTGCCAGAGAGGCATGTCGTGAGGTTGTCTGCAAGGATAGAAAAATCAGAACTCCCTAGTGGACACAGGAAGTTAAAGAGACAGTGACAGAAAAGAAGAAAGTGTATCAAACGTTCCTGGCAAATAAGTCAGATTGTGCTCTTAGAGAATACAGAGACAAATGTAAGAAAGCTAAACACTGTAAAACTAGCTAAACAAAAGTCATGGGAAGACTTTGTTAAAAACATAGAAAATAAATATCAAGAAGGTGGTAAGATATTCTGGAGGTTGTTGAAGCTCAGAAATGGAGGAAAGAGTGCTGTAAAAGGAATTAGAGATGATAAAGGTGATATGAAAACCAGAGAAAAAGAAATCCTTGAAGTATGGAGTAATTACTAAATTAAACTAGCTGTGATGAGAGCACAGTGATAAAAAAACACTGACCAGGCACGCAATCAGGAATACATATCCATGCTTGAAGTAGAAAAAGCCATCAAAAGTCTGAAATGTGGAAAGTTAGCCGGAGTAAATTATATTAGACCAGAAATGCTTAAGTATGGAGGTATAAAAGTTTTACAGTGGCTACACTGCATAGTTCAGAGAGCCTGGACAGAAGAACGAATTCCAGATGATTGGAGTAGAGCTCTCATAGTGCCTATATATAAAAAGGGAAATAAAACTGATTGTGAGATTAGAGGTATTTCTCTAATGACTGTTCCTGGTAAGATTTATTCCAGTATACTTGAGAAATGGTTGAGAAGGATTGTGGAAGAGAAGCTTGGTGAGGAACAACCTGGATTCAGGCCAAATACAGGCTGTTAGGATCAGATCATTACTTTACGACAAATAGTGGAGAAATCATGTGAATATAACAAAGATCTGTATTTAAGTTTTGTAGATTTGGAAAAAGCATGTGACAAGGTGCCAAGAGAGAAATTATTCAAAATCCTACAGTTGTGTGGTGTCAGTGAGGCATTATATCAAGCAATACTTTGTTTTTATTTGAGTTGTAAGTCAGCAGTTAGAATTGAAGGAAGTACAGGGAGATGATTTAATGTTAAATCTGGTGTCAGACAAGGATGTACATTATCCCCCCTGTTATTCATTATCTATATGGATTACATTATGAAGGAAAGTGGTCTTAAACCTGATATCAAAATTGGAGATGTTAATTTCAGCTCCTTGCTTTATGCAGATGATATTATACTTCTAAATAAATCTGCTACAAGTCTGCAAGATTCCCTGACTAAATTGAATAACTGTTGTGATAGATATGGTATGAAGGTCAGCAATAACAAGACAAAGATAATGAAAATAGGTTCTTCATTCACAACAGCTGTGTTGTGAATGGGGAACCTATAGAACAAGTAAAACATTTCAGCTACTTAGGCACGATTTTTAGTGAAGATGATCAATTAAATGTGGAAATAGACAACAGAATGAGCAAAGCTGGTATGATAGGAAGTCAACTGAATAAATTTATATGGAATAGGAAAGAAATTAGTCGGAACACTAAATAAGCTGTACACAAGACAGTGTTCAAACCAGTTTTAACTTATGGATCTGAGAGCTGGGTCAGAAGTAAAAACACTTGACCAAAGACTAGTGACCACAGATATGAGAGTCCTGAGAAAGATTAGGGGCATGAACAGGTGGCATCAATGGCAATATCATATTGAAAATGACGATATTAGGAAAGAACTTGACATTGTCAGCATCCAGGAATGCATTAGCAGAGCTAATCTCAGGTGGTATGGTCACTTAAACAGAATGGGCGAGGAAAGATTAGCCAAACAAGTGTTCTCTGCCAGGTTGACAGGAAAAAGACCCAGAGGAAGATCAAGATATAGGTGGATTGATACGTTAAAAATTGTCTTAGAAGTAGGTATATAAATATAAGATTTGTTAGTGTTGTAGCTTTGACAGGTAACAGATTGATTTGGCAGAAAATTGTAGGTAGGAAGTTAGCAATGATGTAAGTTTTTCATGTAGTACTATCATATCCTGTACACCCCTTGAGGGTAAATGGCAGGAATTTGATGATAATGACAAAAATTTTATGTATTTTTTTCCGGTTCTACACACAGATGGGATGTATTAAAGAAGCATACTAAATTAACATTAAAACCACTATCTGCTGTGCGGTGGGAAAGCCGTATAGAAGCCATTCAACATCAACCGGAAGATATTTATGACTGTTTATTGGAAATCAATGCTGACGAGTGTATGGATAAAATGGTTTGGCATGAAGCTGAATGTCTAGCATTGAAATTACAGAATTTTTAATTTCTCTGTTCTATTGTTACTTGGCATAACATTTTAAACCATATTAATACCACCAGTAAAATGCTACAACAAATTAATATAGATATTTCGGCAACTGTATGTGAGTTAGAAAAAGTTACACTTTATTTAGAAAGACACCAATCAGATGAAGGCTTCGAAAATATCTTGAAAGAAGCAAAAGTGTTGGCAGATCAGTTGGATATTGTAGCAGAATTTGCAATTACTCTATCTGCGATACCAAGGAAAGCCAGAAATCAATACAAGATCCCATAACAAAATTTAAAGTGGATTTTTTTTTCAATGTGCTCGATATAGCGTTAAATTCGGTAAAAGAGAGATTTCAACAGCTTCAAGCGCATAGTACATATTTTTAATTTTTATATGACATTCAGAAATTACAAGAAATTGAGAAAAGTGATCTTGTTTTAAAATGTAAAAATTTAGAAAGTGCCTTATCTGATCACACCAAAAATGTAAAAGACATAGATTTATTAGAACTGCCAGATGAATTGGATGTTTTATCTAGCTCTGTTAAGAAAGGAAGCACACCCTAGAAGTATTGAGTTATATAAGTCAACATGATTTATTCCCGAACGTGGTAGTGGCTTTGAGACTTTTATTAACATTTCCAGTAAGTGTTCCGAGCTCTGAAAGAAGCTTCTCTAAATTAAAGTTAATTAAAAATTATCTTCAATCATCATGTCTGAACAACGACTTGGTGATTTGGCATCTATTTCCATCGAACACGAGCTTGGCACAAATTTAGATTTCGAAGAAATTTTTAAAGAATTTATAGCCCAGAAAGCTCGTAAAGTACATTTTTAACATTTCTTAGCACTGCCTTTTTGTTTCGGTAAGTGAAAATAATGAACAGTGAAACTATTGTAGTAATGTAAATTAAATTAAAATATTTTAAATAAAATTAAAATTTAAAAATATTGGAAAATTTCTGCCCACGTAGGTATCATCATCATCAAATTCCTGCCATGTACCCTCAAGGGGTGTACAGGATATGACAGTACTACATGAAAAAATTACATCATTACTAACTTCATATCTACAATTTTCCTCCAAATCAGTCTGTTACTTGTCAAGACTCCAACATTATCAGATCTTATATTTCTATCGTCTAAGGCACTTTGTACCGTATCAATCCACCTATATCTTGGTCTTCCTCTGGGTTGTTTTCCTGCCAACCTGGCAGAGAATACTTGTTTTGCTAATCTTTCCTCTCCCATTCTATTTAAGTGACCATACCACCTGAGATTAGCTCTGCTAACGCATTCCTGGATGCTGGCAATGTCAAGTTCTTTCCTAATATCCTCATTTTTAATATGATATTGCCATTGATGCCATCTGTTCATGCCTCTAATCTTTCTCAGGACTCTCATATCTGCGGTCTCTAGTCTTTGGTCAAGTGTTTTACTTCTGACCCAGCTCTCAGATCCATAAGTTAAAACTGGTTTGAACACTGTCTTGTATACAGCTAATTTAGTGTTCCGACTAATTTCTTTCTTATTCCATATGAATTTATTCAATTGACTTTCCACCATACCAGCTTTGCTGATTCTGTTGTCTATTTCTATATTTAATTTACCATTTTCAGTAAAAATTGTGCCTAAGTAGCTAAAATGTTTTACTTGTTCCACAGGTTCTCCATTCACAACACAGTTGACATTTTCAATGATTCTGCCTATTTTCATTGTCTTTGTCTTTTTATTGCTGACCTTCATATCATATCTATTACAACAGCTATTCAATTTAGTCAGAGAATCTTGCAGACTTGTAGCGGAATTATTTAGAAGTATAACATCATCCGCATAAAGCAAAGAGTTGACATTAACATCTCCAATTTTGATATCAGGTTTAATACCACATTCCTTCATAATGTGATCCATATCGATAATGAATAACAGAGGGGATAATGTACATCCTTGTCTCACACCAGATTTAACATTAAACCATCTTCCTGTACTTCAATTCTAACTGCTGACTTACAACTCAAATAAAGACTAAGTATTGCTTGATATAATGCCCCATTGACACCATATAACTGCAGTGTATTGAATAGCTTCTCTCTTGGCACCTTGTCATATGCCTTTTCCAAATCGACAAAACTTAAATACAGATCTTTGTTATATTCCCATGCTTTTTCGACTATTTGTCGTAAAGTGAAGATCTGATTCTGACAGCCTCTATTTGGCCTGAATCCAGCTTGTTCTTCACCAAGCTTTTCTTCCACAATTCTTCTCAACCGTTTCTCAAGTATACTTGCATAGATCTTGCCAGGAACACTCAGTAGGGAAATACCTCTGTAATTCTCACATTCAGTTTTATTTCCCTTTTTATATATGGGTACTATGAGAGCTCTACTCCAATCATCGGGAATTCGTCCCTCTGTGCAGGCTTTCTGAACTATGAAGTGCAGCCACTGTAAGACTCTTATACCACCATACTTCAGCATTTCTGGTCGAATATTCATCTACTCCTGCTGCCTTTCCACATTTCAAGCCTTTGATAGCTTTTTCTACTTCAAGTATGGATATGTAATCCTGACTGCATGCCTGGTCAGTGTTTTTTATCACTGTGCTGTAATCACTGCTTGTTTCATTTCGCAGTTTTTCAAAGTAATTACTCCATACTTCAAGGATGTCTTTTTTTCCTGTTTTCATGTCACCTTTATCATCTCTAATTCCTTTTACAGCACTCTTTCCTCCATTCCTAAGCTTCTTCAACAACCTCCAGAATATTTTGCCACCTTCTTGATATTTATTTTCTATATTCTTGCCAAAGTCCTCCCATGACTTTTGTTTAGCTAGTTTTACACACTGTTTAGCTTTCTTACATTTGTCTCTGTATTCTGTAAGAGTAAAAGCTGACTTATTTGCCAGGAACTTTTGATATGCTTTCTTCTTTTCCTTCACTGCCTGTTTAACTTCCTGTGTCCACCAGGGAGTTCTGATTTTTTTATCCTTGCACACAACCTCACCACGTGCCTCTCTGGCAGAATCAATCAATGTTTTCTTCAGAGTTTCTGTTCCTGTTCTCAAACTCTTTCATTTTCTTTTCAATGATCTTTCTGTATTTTAGTCTACAGTTCACATCTGAGAGCTGCTCAACTTTTATTCGCTTTAAAACTTTCTTACATGTTATTCTTTTCGATATGAAATTCAATTTTATCCTGCTCAAGACGAAATAGTGATCACTTCCAATTTCAAATCCTCTGTACACTCTGGTGTTCTGCACCAGGGAGAAAACATCACTATCAACAATAACATAGTCAATGAGACTTTTCTTATTCCTAGCCTCTTCTCTCCATGTGAATTTGTGCACATTTTTATGTTGGAACATGGTGTTAGTAATAACCAGTCCATGTCCTGAGCAGAAATCCAACAGATATTTGCCATTATTATTAGCTTTGCTCTTTTCTCCAAATTTTCCCAAAATATTTTTGTATGCCTCACAATCATTTCCTACTCTGCTATTTAGATCTCCAACAAGGACCAACTTTTCCTTTTTCACTGTGTCAGTTGCTTTTTCTAAAGCCTCAAAAAATTCCTCCACTTCTACCTTATTAGAACCTTCTGTGGGACCATAGGCACAAATAAGTCTCATTGTCCAGTTCCCCATTCTCATATTTGCCCACATTACTCTACTTGAGACTGACTGCCATTCAAGAAGATTTGCCTCGTATTTTGTGTTGAATACTATGGCTACACCTTCTTTTCCTTGATTGTCATTGCCTGAATATAACATTTTGTATTTATTGCTAGAAAGATCTCACCAGTTTTGGTCTTTTTTGTTTCAGTCACCCCTATTATGTCGATCTGGTACTCATCTAATTCAGATTTGTTCCAGTAGCTGACTTTTCGCTGTTCGCCCTGGTTCCCTGGCAAAAACAACGGGTTTCTTGTTTAACCGGGCGACGCCTCACCCGGCATGAAATTTTGTCATGTTGTACCATCATTTTTTATTTTGGTTTAACCAATAAGAATACAATTTGGTCGGCTAAATCCCAAATTGCCAGCCCATCCTCGTTCGTTCAGTATCAAAGTAGATACCCAACAGGGTGCACCACGAGAAGGTGAGGATTGGACATTAGGTCAGAAGCCCTGGTCGGTTCTCCACATTCCTTTAAAGGCTATGTGGAGGTCTCCTCTCAGTTATACAGCTTTGATCCTTAAGCACCCCGCCCACGTAGGTAAGACATTTCAAAAAAAAAAAAAAAAATTATTATTATTATTTTTCATTTATGTAGGGAGGATAAGGGGCGTCAAATGCATGTCTTCCCCAAGGCAGAATAAACTCTAACACCGGCCCTGCAGTTAGTACATTGACATCATTCTCTTCAAAATGTTCATCTCTCGCAACATCACTTTCTGCGTTCTCACAGGATTATGGCAGTGTGCCTTCACAGCCTTCATAAGCTGTTGCACCCTAACATTGTGGCCAACCTGTTCTTTGGTAGTCACATATGTCTTCTGTATCGTTATAACGGTTAATAGTCTGATACAATAATATCCTACAGTATGTTGAAAATAACAGGTGGCTCTATTCCAACAGCTACACGGTTCTCTTGATTTCCCCACTGCATGTTGCCCCATAAAGCTAGCCAATTCTCTCCACTCATAAACACGCAAATGTTGGCTGTGCACGGTGCCACTAATAGGAACTGGATTCGTGCAATTCTGTGGGCAGCATGGGAGTGTGCAGATGTTGAAATGGTATTTATAGCAAGACACTGTAGTATGCTATTGAATTTCTTTTAGCACAGACTTGTTGGTCTTTTGGATAGGACGTTGTAGGAATTGCTGTAGTGAGTGTCAGTTATACAGTACAGATCTTCAGAACCCTGTAGAAGAGGTAATGCATTTCAGTTATTTAATCAGTTTTTGGTAAGGAAAGCAAATTAAAGTTGGAAGAAGGTAATGGAATAAGCCAAGCTATTTTGGTGGGAATGTAGAGGAATTAGAGCAAAATTATTCAAAACACTAAACAAGCAACTTAAGTGTTCAGAACATTTGATCAAGGACTGAAGACCACAAACATGTGAGTTTGAGAAAAAGTGAGTGATTTGGTGGCACCAGTGGTAGAATCTTATTAAAGGTGTAAATGATAGGAAGGAGCTTGACATTATTAACATTCAGAAATGTGAGTAGGGCTAATCTAAGTTAGTATGGTAACTTAAAGAGAAAGGAAGAAATTGTTAGTAAACCCCCCCCATTGGCAAGGTGCATCATGCCGTGTAACAAGTCAGTTGTTTGTAATCAGTATAAATTGGAATAATATGATGCTCCCAATTCAGTGCAACTGTGTCCAGGTGAAATGGCTGCAAGAAGGGAGCTAACGGGGTGTGAAAGAGGCATTGTGATAGGATGCCATGTTGTGGGCCTATCTGTTCAGCAAATTGTTAACAAATTGGGCCATCCCAGGTCAATCAGTGATACTATACTCAGATGGAAGTGTGCAAGGAGTCAACTGCAAGCACCACCATAGTGGATGATCCACCACACTCACTGGACATGGCTGTAGGGTACTATAAAGGATAACCACTCGGCCTGGTTGGCCGAGTGGTTAGCATATCCGCTCTCCAGCCAAAGGGCTGCGGGTTCAAATCCCGCCATGGGAATGGATGTTTGTGATTGTCTGTGGAAATAGCAGTGGTGGTCAGCATTAGGTGGCGTTGGTGTAGTTGCGGCCAGTTGGTGGATTGAGTGGTGGTGACAGAGTTGTAAAGCAGGTGCCCTCCCTCGATGCATCTTTGGACTCCCTGCAGGTGTCAAATAATAATAATAGTATGCAGCCAATGCATTTTGTGCGGAATTCCAAGCATTGACTAGAACGTGAATCTGTACAAAAACATTCAAAACAAAGGACAATATGGGTTTCACTGGTAGAACGGCAATATGCTAGCCCCATTACCCAAACTAACATGCAGCATCTTCAGTGGTGCAAACATGTACGGTGGGATTGAGCTTAGAAAGCTATTATGGAGTGAGGAATCACACTACACCCTCTACCGAGCAGATGGATTGTGGATGTGGCAGATGCCTGGTAAATGTCTCTTTCCAGAGTGTATAACCCCAACTCTGAAATTCAGAGGTGGCGGTGTGATGGTATGGTCGTGTTTTTTCTGATTTCACTTCGGATTTCTGTGGTGCCATGAACATTAAATTCCAAGAGGCATCAGAACGTTCTGGACAATGAATGTTTCCTACTTTGTGGCATTTCTATGGAACTGACCATTCTCTTTCAGCAGGACAGTGCATCTTGTCATAAAGCTTCTGCTGTAACTGCGTAGCTTGTTGGCATGCATACTGGTAGTAGTTAACTTCCTTCAACCAGGAATCATGACATGATTCATTTTTATTAGGGCCTCTTTTATGGAAATTGTCAACACCATCAAAAATATGAAGTTTCAATGACCTTTCTCCCTGACCCTTCATCTTTCTCCTGTTTATATTAGCCTCGATAGCTTACTATGGCTAAGTAGCTTCTTTCAGGGAGAAGGCAGAAGAACTGATCAGAATACAAGAATAAGTCATATAGCCTGCATATGATATCTCGTCTTGGTTGCAGCTGTACAGTAGATGTGGTAATAGATGTATAATTAAACTAAAAATTATAAACAATTAAAGTGATCACTTTCCAAAACTTAGAGATTGACATACAGTCTGATTAAGATTAGGATGCATTTGAATGGTTACGGTGTAAGAAGACTTGAGAAAGTGTTGCTGAATGTAGTGGATGTGCAAATTCAGGGAAACTAGATTTGTTAAGGGGGGGGAGTAGAGATACAGTCCTTATGGAGGCAGTTGAATGTAAGAATGAATATAATATGCCAGAGCAAATAAGGACAACAAATCTGAGTGGGATAGTTAATATAAGGCATCAAGGTAGGGTTGGGGCTAATGGGGGTCTTAAATTCATGTACACTAATACTAGGAGTATTAGGAACAAGAAGGAAGAGTTTTTGGCCATGGTTGGCACTTCCAGACCACAGGTTATAGGTATTAGTGAAACATGGCTGACTGTAGATGATATAACTAGTGGGATTGAATGTGATGGGTATAGTGTGTTCAGGAATGACAGGGAGAATAAAATGGGGGGAGGAGTATTGTTGATGATAGCTGATGAGCTCCAGCCAAGGAGAATAGAAGTTGAATTGCAGGATAGAGAAAAGAGCACATTTGAGGCCATTTGGTGTGAGATTGTGGCTAGCAGAACTAAATATACAATTGGGTGCTGCTATAGACCAGGTGATGGAAAAGATGGTGGTGACAGTATGCACAAGCAAATAGAAGAAATGGGTGGAAGGAGGGTGATTATTATGGGAGATTTCAACTATGGTCGCATTGATTGGAGTGAGGAGAGGACACACGGGAGGAAGGAACTGGATTTTATGCGGTTATTAAGGGATAACTATCTGCGACAGCATGTAATAGAAAATACTAGGGGTCAGAGAGTGCTTGACCTAGTAATTACATCTGAGGATTTGGCTGTAACAAATATGACCACATTGCCACCAATCGGTGAGAGTGATCATAGGGTCTTAACTTGGGAGGTGGCTAAAGGTGTAGAATTTTCAATTAAGACAGGGTACATGTGGAATTATCGGGCTGGAAAGTATGACAAGCTTAGGAGTTTGATTGGTTCAGTGCCACGGCATGTACAACTGCAAGGACTAGAAATTGATAGTGCATGGGAGGTAGTTAAGAAGTGCTTGCATGAAGCAATGGCTGACTGTATACCTAGAGTCCGAATAATAAATCAAGTAGGAGTTAAATGGATGAATAACACCATTAAGCTTGAGTTGCAAAAAAAGAAACTATGGAGGGAATTTAAGGAGAAGGGTGACCGGCAGGCACATGAACGGTATAAAGCGCAGGCCAGAAGGGTGACGAGTGTGGTAAGAAAAGCAAAAAAGGATTATGAAAGAACATTGGCCATGCAGGCTAAAGAGAATCCTAAACAGTTTTTTAGATATGTAGCAAGTAAAAGGAAAAATGTACATGGCAGATTGATTTTAAAAAATGCCGATGGTAGGGAGGTAACTGAATCAGTTGAGATAGCTGAGTTACTGAGTGAGCACTTTGCAAAAGTATATCATCCAGGTGGTGACATTGCAGAAACGAATAAACCAGTAGATTATACGGGAATTGTGGTTAATGAAGTGGAGGTGAGTAGTCTATTGCATAACCTCAATGTCAATACATCTGTGGGATTGGATGGTATACCAGCTCGTGTTGTACGAGAAGCACCTAAAGAATTGTCAGTACCCTTGACCATTTTGTTTAATTTGAGTCACGGGTCTGGGTTAGTCCCGAGCGGGTGGAAAGAGGGGAAAATAGTTCCACTGCATAAAGGTGGTTCCAAGACTGCTATTGTAAATTACCGACCGATTAGCATATCAGGAATCATTGTCAAGGTCTTAGAGAAATTAATCAAGAAAAGAATACAGGATTGGATAGATGAAAATGGGATATTGTATGGGGGACAACATGGTTTTGTGAAGGGTAGATCATGCCTCAGTAACTTGCTCACGTTTTATAACACAGTGACGGCTGAACTGGATAGGGGTAATGGGTTTACAGTGATACTACTGGACCTTGTCAAGGCCTTTGATAGGATACCACATGGAACCCTAATCAGTAAACTGGAGCAGATGGGTATAGATATAGGGTTTGTGAGATGGATAAGAGGGTGGTTGAAGGAGAGATATCAAAGAGTGGTTTATTCAGGAGTGGAGTCTAAAAGATGTCTTGTGACTAGTGGAGTGCCACAGAGCTCTGTTCTTGGACCACTGCTTTTCAATTTGTTCATCAATGATATTGGAAAGGATCTGAGAGGAAGTGTTCACTTGTTTGCTGATGATGCAAAGTTGGGTAGAGCAATTGTGAGTGCACAGGATGTCAAAATTTTACAGGATGATTTGGATAGTTTGGAGGACTGGGCTAGGAAAAATGGATGTCAATTTAATGTGGCAAAGTGTAAGGTTATGCACTTTGGGGTGAAAAGAATAGCAGCAGTATATCGCATTGGTGGAACCATACTCCAGGAGATTGATGAGGCCCGGGATTTGGGAGTGTTGGTGGATAGGGAGTTGAAGTTTACGGGGCACATTGCAAAAGTAACTAAAACAGCTCACCAAATCACTTGGCTTCTGAAAAATACTTTAACATGCAGAGACGAACAAGTTGTTGTTCCTCTGTATCGAGCCTTGATAAGACCCCATCTGGACTTCTGTGCCCAGCTATGGGCACCAGGGTTTCTTCGTGATGGGGAGGAAGTGGAGAGGGTCCAGAGACGAGTGACCAAGATGATAGCAGGTCTGTGGAATGAACCTTATGAGAATAGGTTGAAGATTTGTGGGTTGCAGAAATTGGACGATAGGCGAAGGAGGGGTGATATGATTGAGACATTCAAATTACTGAAGGGTTTTTATAAGATTGATCCAGAAGATATTTTTGAAAATATGACTGGTAGTGGTGGGAGGACTAGGGGCCATGCATGGAAGCTGGGCAAGAGCGTGGTTGACAAGGGTGTTAGAGCTAGGTTCTTTACTTGGAGAGTGGTAAATGAGTGGAATAAGCTTCCAGAGTCTGTTGTGGGTGCTACGACCATGAATGAGTTCAAGGCAAGGTATGATAGATACTGTGTGAATGTTGAATAGTTGTTCTTGACATGATGTTAGGGCCTCCCTCGATGAGTCTGTCGACTCCTTGGAGTTTCCCGGAACAATAATAATAATAATTTATTCTTCTGGTCCGTTTACCTGTTTTGCAGGGTGAAACACCAGAGTCTGTAAGGGAAAAAAATGCTTCCACCTCCATATGAGACTGGCTAACTCCTCTTCAGTTGAAAAGTCTTGATAAAGGTTCATTGCATCCTAGATGGAATTCAAACCAACTGAGTTATGGAAGCTTGAACTTAATTTCTTGTGAAATATAATATTCATTGTAACCAAACAGAAGAAATTTCTACTGTGATTGGCTTATTCTCTGGCTGAGTTGCCTGTCTTTACGGCTGTTTTCAGGAGGAAAGTCCTGGCACCTTCATATGAGACTCTCCTTTATTTGAAGAGCCATTATGAAGAATTCTTTGCAGTCTTGATGAGATTTAGACCTAGGTCTGTCGTGTAATTCTTTCTATTTTTCTAAACCCTTCTTATAACCATATTTGGTTATAGCCCTCCTTCCCTGATTTGTTCCTCTCTTCCTCTCTTGAAGGCTTTCCAGTGCTAATTCTCCATTGTCTCTGGGTGTTGTCCATCTTTTGGTTTTCATCTGTGCAATCTTGTTCATCTCCATTTTAATTTTAAAATATCTTCCCCTATACTTAATACTTTTGTTTCTTTTCTTATATCTTCATTCTTTATTTTGTCGTGCAGTCTGATGTATAGCTTGGCTCTATCTCCATTCTGTGTTCACTTTTATTCATTCTGTCCAACATTTGTTTGGTTATTGGCCATGTCTCTGATCTATGTGTTATAACCGGGACGATGCACTGGTTGAAAAGTTTGGCTGTATTTTCTGGTGTTTTATTGCATAGGAATTTTTTCAATTTACAACAAGCTGTCTCCTGGCTGAATATATTTTTCTTTATAAATGCTTTTTCCTAATATGAAAGCTTTTCCAAGGTATGCATATTTTTGTATTTGCTCTATTTTGTTATTACTGTCTGTTGTTATTTGTACTTCTGTTATATGATTTCCTTCAATATTTTGTTATTTTAGTTTATTCATAGTTTATGTATAATCCTACTTTATTTGATATTGTATTTAATTTATTCATTTCTTCTAGTTCTCTTTAGGTTGCTATTACAAACATATCATATTTGTAATAGCAACCTAAAGTATCGTAAATGATTTAGTTTTTTACAATTAATATTAATAACTTTATCACTCTAATCTATTTCATGCAAGGCATATTCTTACATATTCATGTATCCTTAAATATTAAAAATTGTCAGGTTCTTTTCTAATATCTTCATTTTTTTGTGTGTGATTCTGCCATTTTTCCAATTTCTTAGAATTCCCATATCTGTGACTAGTCTGATTTTAACCCAGAGGGCACTAGTGTTACATCTCAGTGGAAACTGCAGCCTGACCTGATTATCCAAATCAGGCTCTGTTGAATCTATCAAAACACAATCTCTTTTTGATAGATTCAGCCATATATCATAGGGACTCTGCTTGTATAATATGGATTTTGGCTGCCATTCACAGTGCAAAATAAGTATATTTGCCATGATGAGGTACACATTCTTGGAATTATTTATGCATTTTCATGATGGAAAATGAAACTGCATATTTAAACTTTCTCTCTCTCTCTCTTCAACTGATACCCGTGTTTCTGACGAATTTTCAAAAAAAAAAAAAAAAAAAAAAAAATACTATTCAATTTTCTTAAACTACAAAAGCTGTTAAAATTACCAACCACCAATCATCCATATGAATGAAATATATCCACCATTTTATGCTTTGTGTCTATGAAATTTCAATTTTATTTTTATTTTTTATTTTGTTTTCACATCAATTAAAAAAAAAAAAAAAAAAAAAAAATTTCATGTTCACATGTCCATATGAACATGAAAACAGTAAAACTTTTGGGATTTTTTTCTCATTGGTTGCATATTCAAAATTTTGGTTTCTTAGTTCTGAAGTAGATAAAAATTTGATCTTTCATTCATTTGTGTGTTCACACAGACAAAGAGAGAGAACAACAAAGAATTGTGAAAAACAGTAAACATATTTGACAGTTTTGATCCCTAATGCACTGATAATTGACAGATCACTGTTTATAATATTCACAGTAAAGAGGAAATACAGTACAACTCTAGACAAGTTTATAGTTAGAAAAATGAAAAAATAAAACAAAACTGTTTCTCTCCATTTTCAATGATCTTAATCCAGGTACCATTATTAATATACGTAGTACTATTGTTTCATTGTGTTTATATTAATATAATAAATAATTGGCTGTTTATGTTTTAGATGCTCAGAAATTTAAAGCTGCCTTTGAAGATGCAAAGAAAGTGGCAATTTTGGATCTGAATTCGGAGATTGATGGGCATAAAAAAGAGAAAATTTTCACAGGTTGGTTTAAATGGATGTTAATTTTAATATTTTGACATTATTTAAGAAAATAAAAAGAAGCAAAATTGCTTGTTATCACATTGTTAATATGGTTAATTTTTTGGGTTAATTTTGTGGTTTTCAGTGAAGTGTTAATTATGCAGATAATTAATACTTATATACTATCTTAACCAACAGTAATTCCACTATGTGTTCTGGTTTTACCGTTTGTTAATTGCTTTCATCACTCTGGTGTACAGAACACTGACAGTACTACATAATTAAGTTTGCATCATTTCTTAATTACTGTCATCATTCCTGATATGTACCTTCAAGGGATGTACAAGGCACTGACATTACTACACAGTTTTTTATCATTACTTGCTTCCTATGAACAGTTTTATTCCAAATGAATACACAATTTATCATGTCTACACTATTGACAGACCTTACTTCATGGTCTTTTAAGATACTGCTAACTGAATCGATCTACCTAGATCCTGTCATGGGACTTTTTTCAAACAATTTCTTTCTTAATATTTCTTCTTTTAAGTGACTAATACCCCCTTAGATTAGCTCTGCCCACATATTCTTATATATTAAAATCATCAAGTTCCTTTCTAATATCTTCATTGTTAATGATTTTTGCCATTCTAATTTTCCTCAGAATTCCTATATCTGTGGTAGCTAGTTGTCATTCTAACCTTGCTTTCACATACAACAGTTGATATTGGTTTGAACATCTTGCATATTCAGTCCCTGAGTCAAAATCAAGAAGATTCGAAGTATTAAAATGTATATCAACAGCCCCAAAACATTTACCACATACATGATATTTATTTACTTATGTTCTAACCAGATACTTCCAGTTAGCTTTCTTACATTTTCCTCTGTATTCTCAACTGGCAATATACCAACTTAACTGCTCTGCCTTTCAACATCATTTTTTCTTTTCCAGGACCGCCCCTTTAAATTCTTGACTTCACTACAGTGTTCTGACTTTCTGATCTGCTTTTATGTGGTGAAACTGTCTGCAGGGCAGTTTCATGACACTGTTAAAGAATCAGGGTAAAGAGTCTGTTTCTTTAATTATTATATTTTTTTTTTTTTCTAGATTTTCCCAGAAGGTTGCCATGATTTGATTCTTGTTTACAAATTCTTTCGCTTTTGATTTGTTAGCATATGTATATTTTAGTCCACAATTCATCTCTGAAAGCTGCTTTACTTTGATTTTGTTTAAAACTCTTATATTTTTTTCTTCTCATTGTGATACTCATTTTTATTCCACTCAGAACTTAATGATCATTGTTAATTTCAAATCCTTTTTGTATTTCTAAAATCCCGAAACACTGAGGATATTGTGAATGATTATCATAATAACTCTTTTTTTATATCTTGTATGTTCTTGGTGAGGATTTATGCATGTTATAACTTGGTGTTATGACTAGTCCATGTCCTGAATTGAAATCGAGTACTTATCGTTATATTAGCTTTACCCCAGATGTTCCTGCTGCATTTTTCCATATTTGGGATTCATTTCTACTCTGCTTTTAAAGTGTCTCCAAAGTCCTTTTGTTGTTGTCAGCTACACTATTTTTTATGAGAAGATTGTTAAATAAGCTAAATTTAGTTCTTATAAACAGTTTTTCCTTTGGAATTATTTTTAGGTCAACAAAGCTTAGAGTTCCAGTGTATTTCTATTTTTGTCAGTTCTTGATTGTTTAGCCAAGAAATGACAGGCATATAATCCATAAGTTAAGAATCTTCTCTCGTCAACTCCTGTTTGACCATTGTATGCAGCTTGTTCAATAGTTTTTTTTTATTCTTTTCCCAAGTATGCCTGCATATATAGTTCTTGGAACACTCTAAGAAAATTCCTTATGATTCTCATGAGTTTTATTTCTCTTTTTATAAATTTACCTTGTGACCAAGCCTTTTGGATTATGCAGTCTTCCCACTACAAAATTTTTATACCATTGTTTCTGATGTTTCCTTTCAGTGTTGATACATATTCCATTATTTTTCATTTGTTATTTCATTAAGGAATTTTAAATTAATTACTCCAGACATACAACATATCCTTATATTTCAGTTTTTATATTGCCTTTATGATCTTGGATTCCGTTCCTTTTGTGTTGGTCATCCCTCTATTTCCAAGATTTCTTAATAACCTCCAAAACATTTTGCAGTGTTCATAATATTCATAAAGGCTTAAAATTATAATATATAGAAAACCAGTCCAATCCAAGTGATATTTACATGCTTAGTCTCATTTATCAATCTCAAATGCTACAGATCATATCAACATCAAAAGTCAGTGCTGCCATATCATTAATGATAATGAAGAATAATAGTGAAAGAAAAGTCCCTCTCCCTGTATATATCAATTCTTACAATCAAGTTGGTAAATCTCAAGAATTCCACATTCAGAACTAGATTCCTTGCAATGTCAGTGAAATCAGAACACAGCAGCCTGAAATATTCACATAATTACCACTTTTGGTGGGATTGCAGTGTCAAATATCATGAATACACAAAAAATTCATATAGAAGAATATAGGACACGTATAGATTTTGTATGTGATGTCACAGACATCACATACAAGGGATTCAGTGCCTCGGCTCTATCCAGTCATATTCTATCATCTGTAGATCTAAATGATAATCAGTGTGAGAGTCACAAAGTAAAGTGGATTATTATGAATGTTAAAAACATATAAGGGGTATGTCAATGGAGGATCATTCACACTCAAACTTAAATAGCTGTCATTTGTTTGGCTCTTTAAATGCATATCAAAGATACACACATCTAATGGCAGCCCATTCTACCACAAGAAGAATCTAGACCTACTCAACTTCCGGTGATGAACCCAGCTCTACATCTACCATCCATAGCTGCAAAATCTCACTTGCCTAAACTATTAGTACAGACTTCTATGTGTCTGTGATATCTTCTATTCTTCATGAATTTCTCAAATTTTGAAGACATTTACAAAGTCTGTCCTCGCATCTAATTCTAAAGGCTAGTTATCATTTTGGGAGCCCACCACTGTGTAACCAATCTTTTCAACTGTCTCAGCATCTCCATGGAACCCAAATGACCATATCTGTGCACTATAGTTGAGACAGTCTTATTAGACCCGTAAAGTAGGAGAATAACATTTCCTACAACATAGCTTTCCCTGTTCTCTTTTATCCAGTGTGATAACCTTAGCATTTTGACTCCTAAACTTTTTTAAGTCACTGTTCACAATATCATCCAAGTCTAGTTTCATTGGCTACTTTCAGTAAAATCTAATTAATTATAATATTTAGAAAAATAGAGAAGTGCTGGGTTAACATAATTTTTTTTTCTGTAAAAAAAGACAATGAGTGAGATTTGTTATATTCATGCAGTAATAAGAGAAAGGCTGGAGTATCTATAATATTCAACCCTAAACATGAGGATACAAACACCTTGAATGGCAGGCAATTTCAAGTAGTGATAAGGACAAATATCAAAAGGAAAATTGGACAATGAGACTTATTTGTGCTTATGGTCTCTCACAGAAGCGTCCACTAAATTAGAAGCAGAGGGATTTTTTGAGACATTTGAGAAGACAGCTGACACAAAGAAAGGGGAAAAGTTCGTCCTTGTTAAAGATCTAAACCATATAGATTATGAAGTGAATACCAGTATATACAGAAACATATGACATCACTCACTAACTTACATAAATTGTTAACATGCCAACCAGAATATTAAATAATCCTAACTACTCCCCAAATACCTTAGATCTCTTCATCACCAGTGACCCTTCAAAATACACAGTGAATGTAGTGTGGGCCCCTTAGGTAATTCTACCCACAATCTAATTCTTGTCTCCCCCCCCTCACGAAACAATACTCACACAGCCACTCCCATACAAGAGTGGTTTGGCATTATAACAGTCCCAAGTGGGACAGCCTACATGACTTCTATGCCTCATTCCCATGGTTGGACTATTGTTTTCAGCCTTCCAACACAAACATATCACCGAAGTAATCCTTACTAGTATGGAAACTAGCATTCCCCACACTACTCTGAACTGCCATCCCCTAACAAAGCCGTGATTCTTCAAAAGTGCCAAGGTTGTACAAACAAAAAAATCAAGCATACCACAACTAGCTTACATCAAGAACTCCATTCTCCTTTAGTGCTTATACTCATAGTGTTTATACTTATACCTTGAAATAGCTGCAAGAAAACTCAGTGCCTTCAAAGCAGAGTTTGAAAGAACAAAAAGAAAGAAACTTGCACCTTGTCCAAATGACAGCTGAGCCTTTTGGTCCTAATTTTCACCCCACCTCTATCAGATGGTTCTATTGCATTATCACCTGCAGATAGAAACAGTCTCCTGCCTTTTTCTGTGGTAAAGGAACATGCTAAATTTTGAGAATAGAGCAAAATCAATAATAATGGTAAGTATTGTTCTTATTTCTGTTCAGAACATGGACTAGTCATTACCAATACCCTCTTCCAGCATGAAGATATGCACAAATTCACCTGGACAGAAGACACAAGAAATAAGTAGTCCCATTGACTATTATTGCTGGTTTAGGACATAAGAGCACATACACAGAGAATTTGAATAAAAAGTGATCACCATTTAGTTTGTATCAGGATAAAATTGAATATCATGATGAAAAGGAAAGGGTGTAAGAAAGTTTTAAAAGAATCAATCAAGCTACTTTCCAAGGTGAACTGTAGACTCAAATATACAAATATTATTCAAGGAAAAAATGAAAGTTTGAAGACAATTCAAATCTTGGAAACTCATTGTAAGACTTGAGAAAACATTGATTCAGGCAGGGAAGCATGTGTTGAATATATATGCAAGACTTAAAAAAAGTCAGAATTTCGTAGTAGACTCAGGAAATAAAAGAGGCAGTCAAGGAAAAGGAGAAAGGCAATATCTAAAAGCAGCTAACAAACATCATATGAAGACAGATAAGAATATATAAAATATCAGTAAGGTGTAAAATGTTCTGAAAGCTATTTGAAAAAGCTTAAAAATGGAGGAAAGAGTAAAATGCAATCAGGAGTATATATGAACAATTGAGGTAGAAAAAGGCAGCTGGAATAGATATTTGACCAGAAATATTTGGAAGACTGAAAAGATCTACTTAGAACAAGTAAAATATTTCAGTTATTTGGGCACAATTTTTTGGGATGAAGACTGCGAACTAATTATGGGAATAGGCATCAGAATTAGCAAAGCTAGTATAAAAAAGGAGACAAGTGAATACATGGAATAAGAGAAATTAAACAAAATGCTAGTCAGTGTTCAACCCAATTGTAACTTGCATATAAATAAAATTTGATCAAAACCTGGAACCACCAGTATATGAGGGTTATGAGAAAGAGATGGTCTGGCAGAATCATATTAAAAATGAAGCTATTAGGAAAGAACCTGACTTTGTTAGGATTCAGGAATATATGAGCAGAGCTTATTTAAGAATGATGTGATCACTTAAAGAGAATGGGACAGGAAAGGTTAGCAAAACCTTTTTTAAGGATGCTAGGAAAAGAAGATCAAGATTTAAGTAGATGTAAGTCCTGGAGGACTTACATCTATAGTAAGAAGTGCCACAGAAGGCTGTATGATCTGACACTATTGGAATCATGACAGATAGCAAATTAATTTGGAGGAAAATGTTGACAGTAAGTTGGTAAAGAAGTGAAGATTTCATGTAGTACTATCATCATATCCTGTATATCCCCTGAGGTTACATACCCAGGAATTTGATAGTGATAATACTCTGATACAGCTCTCAAAATTACCTAAAATAGGTAAAGCTCCTGGCAATGTAATTTCTTCTCCTCGATAATAAATGATGAACAACAAAAAGTTATGAATCAATGATAACGGCATTGCCATTGCCAAAATCTAATAAGTCAACTGAATGACCCTAACAACTACCACCTTATAGCATTGCTCTGCACTCCTTACAGACTCTGAGAGGATCTAAGATTTCTCCAAAAATAGAAACCATCTTACACAAGTGACATCCTTTCAACATCTCTAGTTGAAAGTTTATCTATGCTGGTGACATAGCAATCGCCACCTAATCCAGTACCGTCCATGGCCTTTGAGGAAACACACAGCAAAGATCTGAGCTCATTGCATAGTAAGTTTGAAAACCTGGGAACTATCTCCTAACCTCAGTAAAACTGTTCAGCACCTAAATAACCATGAAGCTCATAGAAAACTAAAAAATAAAGTTCTGCAACAGGACTCTCTATGAAAGTAACCTCATCAAGATTTCTCCTCCAGCTTGCCACCTTACCTCCAGATCTCCCATCTGGCTTGTGGAAATATCAAATGATGGTCCCCAGGGCTGGAGGATACTCTGGAATGAACTACAAACATATACTTGGTTACAGATCTGGCTATCAAACCTCCAGGATTCAATCTGGCTCAACACCTCTGGAACAAGCTAAACAGATTTAGGACTGGAAAACTGTTGTCTCCACTTATTTACATCTGTAGAATTTCATAGTCACCCTTGTGTGTGTGGTGCTGTGCAGACTATGTATCATATCACTGTTGACTGTCTCTCACACACTCCTTCCCTGTAAGCCTCAAAAATTTGCGTTTACTCCCAGTCATTGATTGGTTAATTGAACTGTCAATAGTTTTGCTCACTAATTTCTTGTATTTTTACCCATATTCTAAATAAAATAAATACATATTACTGTTAAAATTAATCTGCAGAGTATATTAGCTACATCAATTTATCACTCTCTCCCTAACTTCTTTCCCTAGCGTCATCAACAAACAGCTGAATATCACGCTTGAGACCCTTCCCAATATCATCAACATAAACGTTAAACAGTGGTCTGAGTATAGAGCACTGTGGTACACCATTAGTCGCCCTCCTTCTTGTAACTCACTACCACTCTTCTTTATCACATGTTCATTTTACAAACCATCCCTTTTAGTTTGTATAAAAATTTCCAGTATAGTATTCTTTAAGATGTTTTAGCAAAATTCTGAAGTATTGTGGTCTATCCATTCCCCTTTTCTAGCTCTGTTGTGTCACTTATGAACATGAACAGATTGTTAAAGCAAGACCATTGCTGTTCTCTGTAGAGTGTTTCTACTTGCTTTATAATGCATTTACATCATTTCTGATATCTTGACCACACCAGAAATACTAATTGGTCTATAATTCACTCTATCCATCTTAGTCTTTGCCCTTTTATAATATATTTGTTCTCCTTTCACTCATTCTGAATCTGGCATGTGCTGAGAACCAATATGAACAACCAGTCAGGGTCATTGCTAACTTTGCACATTCCTCCAACACCTCTGCTAATATGCTATCCAGTCCACTTGCTGTACAAGGGTGTGCTGAAAAGTTGTGATAATCACCATGAAGAAATTGAAGTAGAACCATGTAACTTACATTATTGTACATATTCCCCATAAAGTGTTATTACACTTGTTAATCTCAGAGGATTGCATCATTTGCAATCCTCTGAGAAAAAGTCTTTCCCTTGTTGCACAAACCAGTCCTTGGCTGCAGATATGACTTCATCATCTGTGGTAAATTTCATTCCTTTCAAGTGTTTCTTTAAATTTGGAATAGGAAATAGTCAGATGGGGCCAGGTCTGGTGAATAGGATGGGTGAGGCAAACATTGAAAGTGCAAGTTGCGTATTGTCTGTTGGGTTTCATGAGCAGTGTGAATAGGTGCATTGTCCTGCAAAAGCAACATGCCTCTGCCCAATTTCCTGGGGCATTTTTCTGTTAGTACCTCCTTCAATTCCTTCAGAGCTTGGTAACGATTACACAATCCATATCCCGAAAGACAATGGTAAGAACCTTTCCTGCTGACTTTTGGGTTTGGCACTTCTTCGTCTGTGGAGAACCTTTGTGTCCCCACTTTATTGACTGTTGTTTTGTCTCTGGGTCTTAGTGATGAAGTCATGTTTCATCAACAGTCTCAACACGAGCCAAAAAATTTGCACCTGATTTCTCAAAAATGACCCACAATCCCTTGAGACAACAGTACACATGCTCTCTTGGTTGGCATTCAAACATTTGGGGACCCACTTTGTTGAGAGCTTCTGCATGTCCAGCTGTTGGTGGATAATGATTCTAACTCATTCTCTGGATATCTCCCATATCCAGGGAATGAGTTAATCCCCAATAATCCTCCCCCATTGGTCAGAATTTGTAAGCATCCACACTTTCATGCAATTACTAGACATCTGAATTTCCTAACTGTCCACATTCACTCTTTCACTGAACAATAATCAAGCACCTAACTTCATAACCATACAGTGCAATCTGTGTTGTAAGTACAAATCCTTTTGCTCATGTAAGTTACATGCAATCATGACTGTCCTCCTGAGCTTGCACATGTCAGTCTGTGGCAGCAGACTTACAAGCTTAAGTTCTTTGGCTCTTCTTTTCACCTCAACTCTTTCATATCTTCTTTCATACCATACTTATCTCATTTTAGATTATTGCTTCCATCCAACACAATCATATCATCCACTTCTGCTTGATTGCATATTGTTTTGGTTATTACATATCTTGACTCTTCAGGATGCTTTGGAAAGCTTATGATGTTGTTAGATTCTACAGAGATCAACACTAGCCAACTAAATAAAAACCTTGTTTACAACTTATCAGAATGTTTTTCAGATATGATTTAGTTATGACACAAATGAGATTATGCAAATATAGTAAACAATACAATAGGACCAGAGTAGTTTCAAGGAATGGTAAGCAAAGTTTTCATTAGATCCAACAATATTTCAAAACCAAATATAGAAATTATGAAAGTTTTTGTGAGTTTAGCAGAGACCTTGCAGGAATACATTCTTCGGCATTCATGAGTTGCCTTAGTGTGGACTACTTAAAAGACATAGGTGCCGCCCAAATATCTGTATATTCACCTTTTATTAAAAGTTAGTGAATTGGAAACCCTAATCAAACAAGAGACTCTTTCAAACTCTAAGTCTTCAGTAAGTAGAGTGGTGGTGTCACACCAGGTGATGAAATTCATATAATACCTAAAGATATTCATAAGCATCCATGCCCATAATGAGATTCCAAGACACAATCTGTTGGTTGAGAGCAGAGATATTATCCACTTGGCTAACTAAGCAGGCAACATGTTATAATCATAGTTACATTATGTCAACAGATGCATTTATTTTATATTTTTAAAATAGTCAGTAGACCTGATCTCAAATCTTGTCCAGTATGTGAAGACCCTTTATTAAGGCTTTTCAACTGAATGTGAGTTAGCATTCTCAAATGGAGATGACTGAGTTTTTCATCCTGCAAAACAGGCAAACCAGTCAGAAGAACATGCAATTGACAGTCATAATACGCTCTGCAGATTGATAAGCTGCCCTATCAGAGCATTCATTAAGGATCAAATTTCAAAAAAGGCTGTGGCAATCCATTGATCCTAACACACAATGGATAGTCAGTTTGCAGTTTTCACCAGAAGTACACATACTGGCCAATGAATTAGAAACTTTTATTTAATACCATGTATCTCCTTTAGCTCAAATTACAGCACATATGTGGTTTGTAATTTGCACATAGATTCCACAAGATGTTGGATTGCATCTGTGTGTACAACATACCTTTAACTTGCTCAGATTTGATGGAAGGGGACTTTGCTCCCTGATCTGTTTTTCTAACATGTTCCATACTTTCTTAATGGGGGTTTCAGATCCAGGCTTTGTGGTGGCCATGAAAGATAATGGTGGAAGTCACTGCCATGCTCGCTGAACCAGTGCTGAACATTTCTTATGCAGTGGATAGTAGCATTGTCATCCATGAAACAAGTGTCACCTGCTGGATAAAAAAGTCAACATTGCATGATGGACTTGATTGGCAACAGTGTTCAGATATTCCTTGGAGGACACCTGACCTTCTGGCAATATCAGGGGACCCATTCCATATCAGCAGAGCATGTCCCACACCATGATACCACCTCCAGAACTTTGAGTTGTGCTACAAGGCAAGCTGGGTTGACTTGCAGTATACATTTTACAACATTCTTTGTTTTTGTGGCCTGAATTACATCGGACAAACATCTAGAAGTCGAGCAATAAGACAAAAGGAGCACATCAGAGATGTAAACAATAATAGGCTAATAGTTTGTATCGAAATATCCGACCAAAACCCAATTTTTCTGTCATCTTATGTAAAATATAGTTGTCGAAAAAAACATTTTTCATTGATTTATCTAATTTTTGTCTTTGCTGCACATTTCTTCCAAATGTGTTAATACTGCTAGGACTACTCTTTTCTAAGTTATTTGTTTCTTTACTGAAGTTTCTTCTGAGGCTGGAGCACCCAGATGTTCTACTAGCGGTTATTGCTTGTTCTTCTGCTTTATTTTGTGTAATGTCATAGTTATTTAGTTCTGTTGCTAAATATTTTGGTTTCTAATTTACATCTTATTAAACTTTCTTTCTGCATAAATTCAATTGTATTTGATTTGCAAACATAAATTAAGTTGCACAAATATAGGGAGTTCCTAGCAATAGTTAATCTGTATGATGGGGAACCTTCCACTTCATAGTGTAAACATTGGTTTGCTGTTAGTTTACTAAATGCAAGATGGAAGCAATATGATTTTTTCCTTCTCAATTTCCTTTGTATATGCATATTTGTTTTATGCAGTTCTATATTAATTTTAACAAGCTAATATTTCACATTCCAAACAGAAGTTTGGGCTTTTTCTTTTCTCTCCATCAGTTATTTTGTCTTTCCCTATGCATTATTTATTGTCATTAATAGAAACTACCTCATCATTATAAGATGGACATTAATAAAAAAAATAATAAAAATAAAAAAGCCAAAATATGCTACTTGTACTTACCCAGAAATGATTGCACTATTACTCTTTTTTTCTACTAAAAGCAGAGAAGAGAATTTCCAGCATTATTTGCCTACTTGGTATCAGTTAATATTTTATTATCAAGTAATACTTATTCTTATTTTTTGAAACATGATTTTAAAGTCTTAAGGACTTTTTGCTTAATTACAAAGAGAAAACCAAATGTTCATAAGAATGATTATCGTGAAGTTACATTGTTTTTCTGCAACTGATTACAGTTTGTTTTTAATTTTGTAGAACATCCATTAACCTTCCTAGTACCGAAAAAGTACGTCAGGATAATTAAAAAAGTATCTTTGAAGAGCCAAATTTTATTTATCTGCTTGATCCTTTCATTTTTCATTATTCAGTTATGACCTAAGAATGCCAGTAGTAGTAATAGTGGTAGTATTTAAAAAAAATTACAGAATTAGCAAGTATTAACATTATAGTAGTGTTGCTTTGATGAATTACTGTTTTCCTAGTCAGTATAAGGAAAATAGTAAAGCACATTTCCCTGTTGCAGTTGTAAGATTGCAAAATTCATTATTCTTAAAGAATGCATGTGTATTTAACAGTCAGTAAACTTTGCAAACTAAATATAAGTTATGGAAACCACAAATGTGGAAAAAGTGTAAGCATACTTACAGAATAACCAAATCTGCCTACCATGGAGAGGCAGCTGTCATAAACACGTGTCACTTGGCAGACCTCAAAGGATGAAACTAAAGTGAAAAGATCAGAAAACTAAACTTCTAAATTATTACAAATATCATGCGTTGCAATATGTCTAAAGTTTTGTTTTCTGTAGAGAAAAATAGCATAGGTGCAGAAAATTCAATTCTTTTCTTTGAAGTAATTGTTAACTAGGATTATGAATGAATGGTAATCAGTACTGATTTAGAACAATGAACTTTATAAAACTTGGACATATACAATTAATTTGGTTCACAATAATTGTTTGATTATCTGGAATAAAATTCCTTTTTAACAAGGAAAGTGCATTTTAAATAAAATTCACACAATTAATAATAGTAAATGATAATAAGCATAATGACTTACATTTTGCATAATTGGCATAAACACATTTAAAAATCATTTTTGAAAGGTTGTTTTTCAAAGGCTTTTTAGGATAGCGGATAGCATGACTTATACACAAAGTAGCATCTTTGAAAACGAAACAATGGCAAATTTTATTTTCACACCAACACTTTGGTCTGAAAATATTTCATATCAGTCTTGTTGACTTTGAACTTATTGCAGTATAGTTTACTTGGAAGGCTTCTAATATAGGGATAAAAAAAAAAAAAAAAAAAAAATCATGTTTTAAAAAAATGTAGAATTGCAATTATCACTTTTGCCTTTAAACAGCTTACATACATGTAACAAATACAACCAATATTGGGAACATTATGCCTCTGGTGGTGGAACATAAAACTAAGCTGCTTTGGTATTTTTAATTCAGTTATACAAAGTGCTTGATTAATTAAGTTTTGGAAAACAAGAGTTTACTTTGAATCATAAACCAGGTTTGACTCATAGACTTTTATTCATTAAAATGGTTTCATTAACATATTTTGCTGTCTTTGTGGCTGCTGGAGTATCTTCAGGAGGGTATTTAATACAAACAAAAGACTCAGAAATTTCCAATAGCCATTATTTCTATAAATAAAAAAAATAATAAAAAAAAAACCGCATTGTTAGTTTTCATTATATGTATTACTTCAGTATTTTTTCAGTTTATAGAAATATAATGGCTGTTGGGAATATTTGAGTTTTTTGTTTGTGTTAAATATCAGCCATAAAGATGGTGAAACATGTCGTTAGAAACATTCAGTTTTAATGAATAAAAGGTCTTTGAATAATCATTAAAAGATGATATAAACTACTCGTGAAATTATTTAAAGAAACTTTACTAATTTTTCTCTGTATTTCAATGATTCAATCATTGAAATAATTCTTGCTGGAGAAAGCCTTAAAAAAAAGAAAACAAATAAAAAGGGTTTTCTGTACACCAAATAGCAGCCATCTATCTGGTCTATTCCCATAGCCACTGGATGCATCTTCTGCATGTCTGTGCTTTCCTACTCTCTCACATATCTAAGTAGCATCGTTCCTCTTCTTAACCAACTCTGGTATACTGTAGTCATATATTATAGCAAAAAATATATGTATCTGCTGACATCTTTTGCTTTTTGGCAGGAAGATATTGAAGAATTTTGGTTAGTTTAGATATTAGTCTTCTTGCCCTGATCATATTTCTATTTCTTATCAGCACAACTGTTCTTCTCTAGTTCTCCCTTCAACAATATTTTAAAAAGATGAGACATAATCAGGAAATTAGTACTTGAGGTGGAAGCCATCAGAATCCTAAAAGGGTTAATTAAGTATTGTTGAAGTAAAAATTGGAGAAAAAGAATAGTTCAGTAGTCTAGAATAGAGGTTGTGAAGAACATATTTTCACTTTAAGGTAAATAGTTGAAATATCATTTTTAATTATTTGTCTTACATAGAAAACGAATTTTTTTTTTGATTTTGTACAGATATGTGATATGGTTACATATAGAGAATGAAAAGAGGTAAATTAGCAGTAAATGTTGAAGCAAAAATGACCTGTTGGAAGACCAAGCAATATTCATTATTTGATGCAGTTAGGTGTGCTTCAAAAGATTGAATGTAACAGCTGATCAAATCAGAGACTTGCTATAATAAGACTGGTTTGGTAGAAAGTGGGTGAAGAGATCATCTTAAGCCATTGTCCACCATCTCATATTAAATCTTTGTATCTCATCCCTCCATCTTGTTCTTTGGTGACCTTTCCTTCTCTTGGTATCCACTCATTGCTTAATTTTTCCACATTTCATCTAGCAGTCTACTAAAATGGCCAGCCCATCTCCATTTACATGCTTTACAACAGTGCTTCCCAAACTGTGGGCTATGGCCCTCGTGGGAGCCGTGAAATAATGAAAACAAATTTAAAATGTTTTAAGACTAAGTCAAATGTGTATGTAAGATGCTAAAATTGTAATATTCGCTGTGTATGTTTTGTATTGAATATAAAAACAAAAAATATTATAATGATATATGTCTATATTAAGAATTTTTTTTTCGATGGGGGCCATGAAATATTTTAATTTTTCCAAAGGGGCCTTTACATCTATAAGTTTGGGAAGCACTGTTTTACAACACTTCACAATGTCTTCTCCAGTCATCTTGCTAATTCTAGTATTTCTTATTTGTATCATTTTTGTTATGTGGGGCATTTTTCTCTACAAGGTTCACTTCCATAGGTAAATACTGGAATAATGCATATATTAAAGAGCTTTTTTTTTAAGCATATAGGTAAATCTACTAAGAGATAATCTTTATACAGCAGGATGCTTTGTTTTCTTGTGTGATGCTTTAGTTACCTTAACCTTTTTTCCTACTTTCTCTATCAAGATCGTTTAACATTTATTTTTTGCTAAAAGAACAATGTCAATGGGGGGTGCTTAAGGGTCAAAGCTGTATAACTGAGAGGAGACCTCCACATACCCTTCAAATGAATGCGGAGAACCGACCAGGGCTTCTGACCTAATGTCCAATCCTCACCTTCTCGTAGTGCATCCTGTTGGGTGTCTACCTGGATACTGAACAAACGAGGATGGGCTGGCAATTTGGTATTTAGCTGACCAAATTGTATTCCTATTGGTTAAACCAAAATACAAAATTATGGTACAACATGACAAATTTTCATGCCAGCTGGGGCATCGCCCAGTTAAACAAGCCCCCCCCCCCCGTTGTTTTCGCCAGGGAACCAGGGCAAACAGCAAAAAGTCAGCTACTGCAACAAATCTGAAAACACACCCCAACTCAACATCACCAGAGTTAAAGATCGGTACTATCAACATAAGAAGACTGAATGGCAAAGAAATGGAGCTAGCAGAGGAATTAGATAAGTACCAGATCGACATAATAGGGGTGACTGAAACAAAAAATACAAAAACTGGTGAGATCTTTCTGAGCAATTAATACAAAATGTTATATTCAGGCAATGACAATCAAGGAAAAGAAGGAGTAGCCATAGTATTCAACACAAAATACGAGGCTCATCTTCTTGAATGGCAGACAGTGTCAAGTAGAGTGATGTGGGCAAATATCAGAATGAGGAACTGGACAATGGGACTTATTTGTGCCTATGGTCCCACAGAAGGTTCTACTGAGGTAGAAGTGGAGGAATTTTTTGAGGCTCTAGAGAAAGCTACTGACACAATGAAAAAGGAAAAGTTGGTCCTTGTTGGGGATCTAAATAGAGTACGAAGTGATTGTGAGACATACAAAAATATTTTGGGAAAATTTGGAGAAAAGAGCAAAGCTAATAATAATGGCAAATACCTGGATTTCTGCTCAGGACATGGACTGGTTATTACTAACACCATGTTCCAACATAAAAATGTGCACAAATTCACATGGAGAGAAGAGGCTAGGAATAAGAAAAGTCTCATTGACTATGTTATTGTTCATAGTGATGTTTTCTCCCTGGTGCAGGACACCAGAGTGTACAGAGGATTTGAAATTGGAAGTGATCACTATTTAGTCTTGAGCAGGATAAAATTGAATTTCATATTGAAAAGAATGACATGTAAGAAAGTTTTAAAGTGAATAAAAGTTGAGTAGCTCTCAGATGTGAACTGTAGACTAAAATACACAAAGATTATTGAAGGAAAAGTGAAAGAGTTTGAGAACAGGAACCAAACCTTGGAAATTCATTGGCAAGCCTTGAAGAAAACCCTGATTGATTCAGCTAGAGAGGCATGTGGTGAAGTTGTCTGCAAGGATAGAAAGATTAGAACTCCATGGTGGACACAGGAAGTTAAAGAGGCAGTGACAGAAAAGAAGAAAGCATATCAAAAGTTCCTGGCAAATAAGTCAGCTTATGCTCTTAGAGAATACAGAGAGAAATGTAAGAAAGCTAAACAAAAGTCATGGGAGGACTTTGGCAAGAACATAGAAAATAAATATCAAGAAGATGGCAAAATATTCTGGAGATTGTTGAAGAAGCTAAGGAATGGAGTAAAGAGTGCTGTAAAAGGAGTGAGAGATGATAAAGGTGACATGAAAACGGGAGAAAAAGATATCCTTGAAGTATGGAGTAATTACTTTGAAATATTGCTCAATAAAACAAGCAGTGATGACAGCACAGTGGTAAAAAAACTCTGACCAGGCATGCAGTCAGGAATACATATCCATACTTGAGGTAGAAAAAGCCATCGAAGGCTTAAAATGTGGAAAGGCAGCAGGAGTAGATGATATTCGACTAGAAATGGTGAAGTATGGTCGTATAAAAGTCTTACAGTGGCTGCACTGCATAGTTCAGAAAGCCTGGTGCAGCACACCAGGACAGAGGGACGAATTCCCGATTATTGGAGTAGAGTACCCATCGTTACATAGTACCCATATATAAAAAGGGAAATAAAACTGAATGTGAGAATTACAGAGGTATTTCCCTACTGAGTGTTCCTGGCAAGTATACTTGAGAAACGGTTGAGAAGAATTGTGGAAGAAAAGCTTGGTGAAGAACAAGCTGGATTCAGGTCAAATAGAGGCTGTCAGAATCAGAACTTTACTTTACGACAAATAGTGGAGAAATCATGGGAATATAACAAAGATCTGTATTTAAGTTTTGTCGATTTGGAAAGACATATGACAAGGTGCCAAGAGAGAAGCTATTCAATACGCTACAGTTATATGGTGTCAATGGGGCATTATATCAAGCAATACTTAGTCTTTATTTGAGTTGTAAGTCAGCAGTTAGAATTGAAGGAGGTACAGGAAGGTGGTTTAATGTTAAATCTGGTGTGAGACAAGGATTTACATTATCCCCCCTGTTATTCATTTTCTATATGGATCACATTATGAAGGAAAGTGGTATTAAACATGATATCAAAATTGGAGATGTTAAAGTCAGCTCTTTGCTTTATGCGGATGATGTTATACTTCTAAATAAATCCGCTTGAAGTCTGCAAGATTCTCTGACTAAATTGAATAACTGTTGTAATAGATATGGTATGAAGGTCAGCAGTAAAAAGACAAAGACAATTAAAATAGGCAGAATCATTGAAAATGTCAACTGTGTTGTGAATGGAGAACCTGTGGAATAAGTAAAACATTTCAGCTACTTAGGCATGATTTTTAGTGAAGATGGTCAATTAAATGTGGAAATAGACAACAGTATGAGCAAATCTAAATAACTTAGGGAATTGAAACAACGTAGATCCGAATATAAATTAAATTATACTTTAATAGATATTTCCGATATTTCGGCAATGTCACATTGCCATTTTCTAAAGGAACTTACAAAAAGGCAGGTGCACACAGGCAATAACAATACAGTAACTGAGAATGAAGATATGAAGCTATCGTTCTCCTAGAAGTCCTGATGGTGCCCTCTGGCCGGCTAAGTAGGCGTTCTTGGCCGTTGGGCTGAAGGTCTGCTGATGTATGCCTCCCAAATTTGGGGCAGTCGCATACAACCAAATTTGTTGAGGTTTGGAGAGTTTCTTAGGGCAGAGGCTGATTCCATAAATAATCTTTCGAATTTATATTTGCTCCAGTGTATTATTGTTGCTTTCTTCCACCGGATTCTGTGGCGAGTATCCAGAGCATGGTCTGCAAGACCAGAATGGCTATACTTGTAAAACCGGATGTAGTCCTTGTGTTCAGAAATTCTGATTTTCGCTGTCCTGCCTGTTTGGCCAAAGTACGACAGTTTACAACTGCAAGGGACCTGGTATACACCAGGTAGGTCTAGGGGAATTGGTTGGTCTTTGGTAGAGCGGATAAGGGATGCCAATTTTTTGTAAGGCCTGTAACAGGAGGTAAGGTCATGTTTTTTTAGAATTTTGGTAATTTTTTCTGAGGTGCCTCGGATGTAGGGAATGGTGATGGATTTAGAGTAATCTTTTTTGTGGAAGAGGGGGGCTGTGGTTTGTAGGTTTTAATATTTTTTTGGGGGGGGTAGCCATTGGCTGAGAAAGTGTTGAGGATGTGATTTAGTTCAGTGTTAAGGGCTATGTCGTTAGAACAGATTAGTTTAGCCCTGTTGTATAGTGTTTTTACCACTCCAAATTGTTGTGAGGGGGGGGGGAGAATTGTTGGTGGATGTATCGGCCTGTATGGGTGGGTTTTCTGTAAACTGAGAAAACCAAAGTTCCATCAGGCTGGCGGGTGACTAGTGTGTCTAGGAAAGGGAGGCAGTTGTTTTCCTCTTTTTCCAGGGTGAACTTGATTCTGGCGTGTTGGTTGTTTAAGTGTGTAAGGAAGGAGAGGAGTGTTTCAGAGCCATGTTTCCAAATAGCGAACACATCATCAACGTAGCGAAGCCATATGGTTGGTTTTTGTGGGGCAGAGGCTAAGGCTTTTTCCTCAAAGGTCTCCATAAAGAAATTGGCCAAGGGTGGGGAGAGTGGTGAGCCCATGGCTCTCCCCTCTATTTTGATGATGATGATGACAATGTCATCTGCAAAACATAAACGATATTTTTTTCAATGAATTGCAATTAGCATCATTGGAATTTCTGCCAATGTAGCAGAAAATGATTTGAGTGATATAGGATCTCTTGGCCTTATTCCTCTTCCAATACCAAATTCCTTTCACTGATGTTTTAGCTTTATACCTGCAGTTGAGTTTTGATATACAGCTTTTTTTTAATAATTGGATATGCTTTTTTTGGGATGGCTTATTGTTTAAAACTGTTTATTACAGTGGAACCTTGGTTGTTGAACATAATTCGTTCCTAAAGGCTTTTCAGAAACCGATTTGTTTGAAAACTGAAACCATTTTCCCATAAGAATGAATGGAAAATGGATTAATCTGTTCCTGGATCCCAAATGATTGCTTATTTAAACCTTTATAACAGTACTTCATGCATAAAATCATATACAAAAAGAATAAATTGATAAAATATAGACAAAAATTTAACTTCACTTCACTTGTATGGAGGAGAGTTGATGCCGTAAGTAGAAGGTGATGAGGAATGGGAGTCCCCTTCCATAAAAACATCAGGTAACTACCCTTCTGGAGTTTTTTGTTTCTCTTTCCGATCTCTTGGCACCACTCGACTCTGCTTGAGACACACTGGACTCTGTCTCACTAAAAAACCTGTCCAATGAGATTTGTTTTTGCCTGTGTTTTAAGATGTTTCTGAAGTGAGATATGGCACTGTCATTGAAAAGGTTTGCTACAGCTTTGTCTGGATGATATCTTTCCACAAAACTTTGCACACATTTTGTTGATCAACGAACTAGGAAAATCATTCCTTCCTTCCCCTGTCTCTAAAGACATTTCCTCTACCACTGACTTTTGCTGCTCCTTCTGAAGGTGTTCCAATTCTTCCGTGGTGAACTCATTCCTGTGGTCCTCTACTAACTCTTCCACATCAGCACACATAAGCCCATGCTTTTGCCCAAAGACACAATATCATAGACAACAGCAACATACTCAGCCTCAAAACCTGCAATGTCACTGTCTGCCACGCAATCCGGCCACAATTTTCTCCATGCTGAGTTCATAATCCTGTAATTCACTTGCACCCAGGCTTTGTCAAGGATACTTAGCGATGGAGGATGTTGAAGTGATTTTTCCAGAATTGAGTGTTGATTCCATGTCAAAGGTCACTTCAAAACATTTTTGAAACAGTGCTTTGTTGTAGAGTTTCTTAAAGTTTGAAATGACCTGCTGGTCCATGGGCTGGATTAGAGGAGTCATGTTAGGGGCAGGAACGTCCTCCAAGCCTGGAGGGTGAACAGGAGCATTGTCCATCATAAAAAGACAATTTATTGGCAAACTTTTTTCTTGAAGGTATTTTCTCACACTTGGGGCAAAGACTTCATGGATCCACTCAATAAAAAAATTGCCTGGTTACCGAAGCCTTATTAGCCCTCAACATAACAGACAGTTTACTTTTCATCACTTTATTTTTCTTAAACACCCTCAGATTCTCAGAGTTGTACACAAGCAATGCCTTGACCTTGAAGTCTCCCCCCCCCCCCCCTCGCATTTCCACATGGCAAAAGAGTCAGCCTGTCCTGAGTGATGTAGGTCTCCTCTTCGGGAATTTTTTCCAAAATAGGCCTGCTTCATAGCAGTTGAACACTTGTTGTGGAAGCGAACCCTCAGCCTTTACACAGTCACTAAATTCTTGCTCATATTTCTCAGCACCTTGGTTCGAACTCGCAGCTACCCCATGTCTAACCACATTATGTATGCCACTTCTCTTAAATTTTTCGAACCAATCTAGTAGCTTTGAATGCATTAGTATCACCACTCGTACCAAGGTTTTTCGTTAACAGGTCATCATGTAATCGCCTTGCTTTTTCACAAATTACAGCCTCAGAAACACTATCACCAGCTAACTGTTTCTCGTTTATCCAAATTAGCAACAATATTTCTACTTCTTCAATCGTCTGTGATCTTTGTTTAGTAAAAACTTTCATTCCTTTTGCAACATCAGCTCCCTTGGTCGCCTCTTTATTTTTGAGTATTGTACAGATTGTTGATTTCGCCATATCGAAGTGCATAGCAAGATCCAAGACACAAACACCATTTTCATGTTTGGATATGATTTCTTTTTTCACCTCTATCGCGGTTCTAAGAACTTTTCTTTTAGCTTTTTCACTCTGCACTGAGCGGAGGCTGTGAGATACCTGACTCTCTCCCACCAGACATCTTAGCCCACGGAGCATGTGGTTGCCTGTTCAGAAACCAGTGCGTTTTTTGTTTGGAAAATATGTTCTGGAACCAATTTGTTCGAGATGAGAGTTGTTCGACAACTGAGGTTCCACTGTATTTCTGATTGACGTAGAGAATCAGAGACTTTTCAAAATCTACAATCACTAAATATACAGGAAAATTGTTTCATTTGCTTTTTCCGTTACTTGGTTAATAGTATGGATGTAACTGCTGTTTCTTGTAGAAAATCTGTCTCTGAATCCTGCTTGTTCATATGGCTGTGTATCATCCAAAAACCATGTGATCCAGTTTGATATAATGAACATAATATTTGTACAGTTGTGATAAACTGATTGGCCTATAGTTATTGATATCATCGATGATTTATGCCACTGCACTGGAATTTTTTTCGGTAGTTAAAATATCGCTGAACATATCCATTATGAACTTATGAAACCTGATTTTGTGTGTTCTGCTAATATGCCATCTTCTTCAGGATTTGTTATTCTTTGCTTACTTGTTCCATAATTCTTCCATCACAATGAGTGGTTCTATATAGCCTCATCTAAATATAGTAGATGAATTGTATCTATTTCATTGCCTGTGCATAGGTCCCTATAAAGTTCATTACATGTTTTCATTATTTCTTCTCTATTGTATTGCACTCTATTCCTTGCTTGTTTTTCAATTTTGGAATCCATTTTTTCCTTCCATGTAACCTTTTTTTTTTTTTTCTTCCCTCTAACTTTTGCATTTCCATTTAGCAGTATAAATATTGTCAGACTCAAATGTCAGATATACATCTCAAGGGTATATAACCAAAAAACGTTATGATTATTTATTGCTGAGTTTTCTAAATACAAGTACTAAATCACCGTATTTAAATTGGAAACAGTGACTTAACCTTTCTCTCTTTTTTTTGCTGGGGGAGGGGGCAGTTTTGACAAGTAGCTCCTACATTGTCACATATCTAAAACATGCAAAGAATATCCTAGCAAAAATTCTCCACTAAACAACAAGAGAAATGAGAGGTGCCTTATTTCATTAATGGCAGCAGGTAAAATGAAGTAACCCATATGAAGAAAGTAGAATTATACCAATATCAGAATTGCTACTATGCATTCAGCTTGTAATTTTATGCATATAACATTATAATAATAAATCCAGAAATAAATCTTTGGGATTCTTAATTTAAATTGAATAGCTATAACAGATTTTTTTTATGAAAATAAGGAGAACGTGGAAAACATCACCTGCATTCTCAGTGAAGAAGATAACTATAGAAAGTAAAAGATTTCAGTTATTTAGTAAAGGCGTCAATTTTAATAGAATCAGCATAGTTGAATGGTAGAGAACTGAGCCAATTGACAGGTATGTTTTTTTGTGGGGGGGATAAAAAGATATTAACAATTTCAGAATCATATTAAAGGTGATATTAGAAAGGAACTTAACATTCTTAGCATTCAAGTGTGTCAAAAGAGCTAATCTGAGGTGGTATGGTAACAACAGAATGAGAGAGGAAAGACTAACATATCAGATGTTTGATGGCAGAATGACTGAAGAAAACCCAGAGGAAGACCAGGATTCTTCTTTCTACCCATGGACAGTATTATTGTGCTATAAATTGAGCAACATCTCATGGATAGGATTGCCATAAATTGTGGGTTTTTTAATTATTTAAAAAGATCCAGGTAGCTTGATGTAGAGCCTCAGCAGACAATCTTAGATTTGAGAATATGACAGACTTTTTATACTTTGATAAGCATTTCATAAATTTATGTTGGATCACCAGTAATACTACTTATTGGGAAAAAGAGGTTTATAGATTTTTTTCAGATTGATTCTCGGACTGCTCTGTAAACTATATTTGAGATCTGAAGATCTCAAATGGATTTTATTAAATTTTTAATTCTAGCATTGGGGTCTTTGCCATAACAGGAATATAGTGCATTGCTAGTTCTATTAATATCGGTGTTTTTGCTCTTGACTTATAGTATTCTTATGGAGTTGTCTGCTACTGTGGAGAACCAACATTTCTGAACAGTGCCATCTGTGAATCTTAAAATGTAACTGATAAAAATGAATGTGTTGCAAAGTATCTTCTTTTTGTTTTATGGCTTTACATTCCTCTCTCCTTTCAAGGGTATACCAAAAGTACTGTGGAGAGAGATCCAGAATCCCTCTCCACATGCTGGCTACACTTACAGAACTGAACCAGGTGGTAATGCATTTAAGAGGCTTCCTGATCAGCCATCTGTCAGATCTTGTCTGAAGGGAGGCTGTATAGGGTGTGCACCATCACCTGCAGATATCCAAACTTGATCTCCTTTTTATGGCTGAACTCCAAATGACAGTATAGCACATTTTTAATTGTCCAAATTGCACTCTGTGATTTATTCTGCCATCAGGGTGGTATGTGTGCTTTTGTGTCATCCATTATTCCTTCTAGAGCAGCGTTTCTCAAACTTCAGATATCCGCATACCCCTTCTTAAATTTTCATTATTACGAAGTAATTAATAAAAAAATAAATAAATAAATTAATTAAAATCAATGAATTAATTTAAAATATTAATTAAAATTAATATATATTTTATTTGAATTTATATGTTCAAGTAAACAAAAAATGATTTATTTTTAAATTTTGGTTCTCTTGAGATGTCAGACGACACACTCATCAATTTCATTTGATCCAGGTGCAATATCAACGTTTTCTTGTTGCTTACAACTACTTGTATTTGCTATATTGCTCTCTTTTGGGGGTTTTATAAATCCAATCTTTAACCAATGATCCATATGTACGAATTTGAAAGCTAAAAAAAAATACTGTATTTACTCAAATATAACCCAAAAGTAAAGCTAAAAAATTGTGTTGCGAGATGCGTGCGGGAATTTTCGGAAACTAAAGTTTTCAGAAAAATGAAAATGGTGCGACTTACCAAGAAGCTCCTACTCTCTATCACTTTTGGCATCAAGAACAGTTTTTTTTTTGTGTGTATTGTCAAAGTCATCTACCCAAATAGCGTCACCATCTTTCCCATTATTTCAAGCAAAAATTACCAGTAATTTACAAGACTTGAGATACGTAGAGCAGTGAAGAACTGCATATGATTGGTGCGGTATTAACAAAAGATCGCACGAACCAAAGACAAATTAGCATTTCAACAGTTGAGTGGAAATGCTAATTCCCTTCAACCGAATTCCATAATATCTGAAACACATTCACTATATATTTCTTGGTTTTAACACGTTAACGATGTGGATGGTGTCAAGCAAAACCATATGTTCCATCGGCAACATATGGTTTTGCTTGGTCTATACAGCAGTTTCTGTTGGAGAGGGGATGTGATTCATTAGTTAGTGCCATTTTATCCCGGTTGTCTCTAATTTCACTGTATTTTGAAAAATATGACTCCTTTAATTATGCATAGCCAAAAATTGCCACTTACCCCCAGGGGTACACGTACCACACTTTGAGAAACACTGTTCTAGAGGATGAGTAGTGTTAATTGTTCCATTTTGACCTTGTGCGTCTTATGATTTCCTTGCTATCATTCATTTGATGTCTCTGTCAATCACCCAGTTCTGAAAATCATTCTAACCTCTTTGACTTCTTATCCTTCTTACCCTAACAGTGAAGTCATCATCCTTGGCCACATTAACACCCACAACTCCAACTAGCTCCATATTTCCAGTTCCACTAACCAAGCTCCACTTACCTAGCACTGGATCTTTTTTAATAAATATTTTTCCTTCCAGCTACATTGTTGAGATGACCACTCCACTTAGTAATTCAGATGTCTTGTCCAAGTTTCATCTCTAGTAGAATGCCCTCCCATATGGGAGGGCATTCTATCCAGATCTTCCCATATGGCATTGTTGTAATGCCAAATGGGAAGATCTGTGATATTTACTCCTTTCTGTGGCCCGACTATTGTTTCCATATCCAGATACTTTTTTTTTTTTTTTTTTAAGAATTATCCACATTGGGATGAGAGCTTTCATTCCCTGCTCTGTTCAAAATTCCACTCACTATCCTAACCATTTTCCAAAAAAAAAAAAAAATGTGCCAGGGCAAGTGGCTTTTAGAGAAAAACTCTTACCTCATTCACTCCTACACTGAATTCTACAATCACCCAGTGATTGCAGAATTCGGTGTAGAACCATCATTAACAGAACTGAGTGACTTTGAAACAGCTAAATTGTGGAACACTTCACCTGTGCAGTCGTCTTTTGGTCCCTTGTAGAGGCTGTTGGGAACAACTATTGTCCATTTGTGCACCTACTTTTGTCTTACCTAGGTGATAGTATTGCATCACCATCTGATGATAAAGTTGACCTCCTGGCATCACTCTTTTCATCCATCTCTTGCATGGATGACCAAGGCAAATCACTTCCCTCTTTGCTTGGAATATTACAGTACATATTTTTTGTGACATCAGAAGAATCTTAGAACAATCTTGAACAACCTTGATTCCAAAACGGTTGCTAGTCCTGATGGAATCCCACCAGTTGTGCTCAAGGGGTGTGCTTCTGAACTAACACCCATTCATTATTTCTGTTATATTATATTCAGCTGACAACCCAACAGATGGAAGCAAGCCCATAGCTAATCTTCCCTAAAAGGGTTAAGGATTGTGTGTGTGGCATTGAACTATTGACCTATTAATGCTCTTTTACCTCAGTGTTGTTTGAAGTAATGGCAAAGGTAGTCAACAGGTAGCTTTTTCTACTTTTGAGAACTGTGAAACTAATTATTGACCACCAATGTAGATTTTTTTTTTCAATCAAAATCCACAGCAGATTTATCTACATCATCATCCTCTGGACTTGTGTCATGGAAAAGGTTTGGAGAAACCTGTGCTTTTGCACTCAACGTTTCCAAGGAAGGCATTTGTGATAAGGTTTGGCATTTGAGGTCCTTTAAATAAAGGTGTTGGTGTTGTAAATCAAAATTATTCTTCTACAAGAATAGAATTATTTCTTAAATATCTCATAGTATGAATGTAATGTATGCTCAGCTTAAGCATATGTTTTAACTATATGTTTTACAAATTAAAAGTGTGATAAAATTAAATTAAGCTCAACAGTAATTTTGGTGTTTTTTAGTGGTAATGTTAGTGACTTTTTAAAAGAAATTTGTGTTTCTTATAGTTGAAGATCAGGAATCTGAGGAGGAAGGAAAAGAAGTAATTTCCCAACTGAATGCATTGTCTTTGACAGACTTATCACAGAGTAAAAGTGAAAGTAGTAAAACCTCAAATGAAAAAGAATTAACTCACGATAGCAAGCCAGATGAAAATGTTTAATATTTCTGAAAAATTGAACATTTTTCTTAAATAAATTGCAACTCCTAAATTTAAGACTACATATTGTATTAAAAAAAAAAAAAATGGTATATATTAGAATATTTGTGTTCTTTATATCTTACCTATCTGTCCAAGTAATTTAGCCATATTCTTCTATTGTAATATTTTAAGAGAACTTTTTTAAAGTTTCTGGATTTGGTAATTAATATCTTCAAAAAATAATAAATACTCCATTCTCATTTTATAAAGTGATTATTTATATAACATGACTTTGTATGCTTATATCTACAATGAATTATGTTGATTACATTGTGATATTATCACTTCACTTATTTTATTAAAATACAGAGCTTTAAACTGTTGGATTGCTACTTAGCTCTGGTTGGTACAGTTTTTATCTTAAGCAAAGCTAAATTAAAATTAAGGTGAAGTTTCTGACATCTAATGTATATCATTTTTATATAAATATATATATATATATATAGGAACATGTATCCTTTTCTCCTGAGCAATTCCAAACACTTTAAATTTGCTCAAGCCTTTATAAGAAATGCAGTAACATTTGAAAAATTATTTTTTGTAATATATAATCCCCCAAATACAAAATAAATCAGACATTGCAATAATTTTATATGACACAGGGGGAAAAAAAATTGAAAATATTCTTACAAAGTAGTTCAGCATCAACTATTGTACACATTTGTTATTGAGGGGGGGGGGGGTGTATTGCAACTTGTTTTAATGGGTTAGTTACCTATACTGTAGTTGAAGTAGGTGTTCTTCATTGATGGCTAATTTCTTTAAGTTGTTTATTTCATTATCTAGAAAACATCCATTTTGCATAATTTTTTAAAAATTAATAAATAAATAAAAATGAAAATTTGAAGAAGCATACTTAACTGCTTTAAATTTAATAGTAAAATTGAATTTCATTTCTCCATTAAGATTAGAATATTATATTAGAAAGAACCAATATTAATGCACATGTGTATATTATCTACATTAATTCTGTAATATATTGGTTTTGTTTTCACTTCGAGGAGAGGAAAGAAAAGAATAAACCTTTTTTCCCTGCCAGATTTCAGCGAGCTTTATTATGAGAATTGTTAAGATTTTGAACATCAATGTACAGTATTGTCCCTAGCATAATTGTTTCTGTTATTTGGTTATTAATTATTCCTCTTTGTGTGTGTGTGTGTGTGTGTGTGTGTGTGCCTTCCAATTTGTGTGAACTGTTGCATAAGAGATGTGGTCTGCATTTTTCAATGGGAACCAATACATAATCTTTCATTTGTTATGACTTGTGATAAAGCCTCTGATTGTACTTCAGATAGTGAAAAATTTGTTAGAGGCCACTGTATTAACAAAATCTTTTCACTTTGTATATGAAATCAGATCATATGTTTGTGATATACCAGCAGAATGCAAAATCAGTTTTAGAAGGGGACCATTATGTATATTTTGACATTCTAAATTTAAAAATAAGAACTGTACCAATATGAAGTAAAATATTTTTATGCAAGTTTTGAGGAGCCTGTATATGCTCAGTATGTTTGAAAGATTTGCCTTATCCATTTAAATAACATTTGTATTTGTCAAGTAAGGTTAATACTATTGTCATATTTAATAGAAAATACCATTTATAGAAATTTTCTGTATTTTTTACCATGAAACCTAAGGAGTTAATATTTTGAAAAGAAAGTGTTTAATTTGATGCCTTATCTTTAATTTCATATTACATGAAGCAGGATATACTTCATTTGAAGAACATTTCCAAAGATGTAAAATAATGCTTACTTTTGTCACTTCAATAAAGAGAAAATAAAATTAGAAAATATTTGTTTCAAGTTCTTTATTTCATGTGGTGAAATTTGACAATTGATTAAATGTGATGCTAAAATAGCCATTCAAAGTAAAATACTTGACATTTAACAGAATGAAAAACAGCACTGGGAATAAATTACAGGTAAATGATTCTAGTATTTCCTGGAATTCCATTATATTTTGTCTCAGACATCATCATGGACACACAAGCAACTCAGTGTGAAAATTAGTACACTAGTCTACATTCCAAGCCTAGAATATAGGATGCTGTTTGAGTGATAATAGAAAATTTAAGTTGCAACTGAAACTTAAGAATTATTTCTAGAATACATGTATACTACACTCAAATACTAATTTTTTTAATCGCATGAGCAAATATTTCATTTTTACTTGTAAAACATCACATCAATGGTAATAGAAATTTGACTAAAACTGAACAGCGAAATTTGTGGATTACAGTAGAACCTTAAGATGGACAGCCACAAACACTATTGAGATGTATAAAAAAAAAAAAAAAAATCCAAAATTTTTTAAAACAAAGTTAATTGCTTATGATTAACTATATTAGCCTAACTTAAATTGTAATGATTGCTTTTCTATTCCATAGCCTAACTTAAATTGTAATGATTGCTTTTCTATTCCATAGCCTAACTTAAATTGTAATGATTGCTTTTCTATTCCAAAAGTTTGGAAAATTGTTATCGTAACTATATGCCCAGTAGTGTTTTATTCCAAGGGTTATGTGACTGTATGTCTAAAAAAGGTTTCGCTTATCAGTTGTGTTCAAATTTCTGTTAAAATGTTTTATGAAAGTAAAAACAAAAATATTTGTCGTTGCTAAATTAGCAACCAACAAATATCCATGTATTGTGTAAATGTTGAAATCCTTTTCCACCATTTGTCTATACAATATCCTAAGAATTACTGTTTTGCATAAATTTAGGAAGTTCAACCCATCCATACTTCATTAAATTAGGTTTTTTAAAAACAGATGTTCAAACATGAAAAGACTTTTAAAAAAGCTCCTTGCATTTGAACTTGCTACAATATGGAATACCCCACCTCCTCCCCATTTGATTCTGTGTGGTGTTAGAGGAACATGGTCTGCTACACTTGACTGTCCATAATCGTTAAGGATATATTTATGTTCTTTCAAGCAGCTGTTGGCTGATCTTCCATTCTGTCAATAGTTAGCCAACTTCCAGGAAAAGGAACTCAGTGGAAGGAGTTGGCCCTTAGAGGAACAGATACAAAGGTTCCCAATTTCAAGTAAGGTTTGAATGGCAGTATAGGGATTGTATTTTTTCAAAATTCTGATTCTTTTTTCTGATACTTTCCTCATATACAGTAATGCACTCTATTCTCTGCATATGAGGAAAGTGGAGGATTAAGCATTTTGTTAATTCAACAGAATTGTTGGAATTGTAGTCATTAGATAAGGTATGTGTGGTTAAGTTCCCAGTTTGAATATAACTGCCTGTGTCAGTAAATTTTCTGTATAAAAAAGAACGATTACTGGAAAACGTTAAGGTATCTAGAAAAGCTAGACTTTCTCTTTTATTACAGTAAAATGAATTGTTGGATTTTGAAGTGAAGGAGAAATGTGTGTGGGCTGGGGATTGTGAGACCTGCCATGTGTGGCTGTTTTGCATGATTTGTCAAATATCTATCTTCGTTGTTTACAAATTATACATTCTCAAACTGCGTGTATTTTAATTGTTTTTAAAGAAGTCAAAAAACCTCCCATTATTAACCTATCCATTGTTCAATGCTTAGTGCACTATTATATTATATATATTAATTTGTCACCAGAGTTTATTGCTAGCACTCAGTACGCCAGCTTGATTTGAAAAAAAAAAAAAAAAAAAAAACAGTTTCGCACATGTTTGCTATATTGCAGTCTTGTATGTACCGTCATTTTATAAGCTGAATGAGTTTTTAATTTTGTGTGATGCCAAGTATGAAGAAAAGACCGATTAAGGAAGAGAATAGAATAATGAAGTATGGGAGCTGCACTACTACATGCAGTCAAAGATAACGTATGTTTTCTCTGATTTCAACAGTGAAACGATACACTTCCCATTCATGCGTCATCTATCAGGATGATGTGACTCATGGTTAATAATGAGGATAACAATGTGGTGCAGACCCTATCTCTTCCTCTCTTCCACATATTGTAAGTATTCATGGCTGTAAATCTGTGTGTTCACAGGACCTGTTTTGAAGGACAAAAAAACTCAAGATTTTGGGTGATTCCCCAATCTCCATATGAGACTGGCTAACAAGTTAAGTGATGAGGATGTAATGAAATTTCCGAAAGAAAGTAGCAAATTCTTGGGAGAAAACTGTCGTATAGTGATGTGGAAAGCATAAAGCAGGGCATTGTCAGAGTTGTAGCATGTCTGGATTCAGATAAAGTTAATAAATACAACTTTGTCTTTCACAAAGAACTAGCCGAATAACGATGTGAATTTACTGTCCATGTTACTTGAATAGCTTCAAAAAATTTGCTAAAATGATAATGATTTTTTGATTGCCCTAGATGAGCATTGATATTACTAACTCAGCACAACTTTTATTTTATATTTGCGTTATAAATGCAGATTTTCAATGTTATGAGGCGCTACTAATTGGCTGCCTTCATGGGGTGAATACGTGGAATTGACGTTCTTAATATTTATAAAGAAAAATGTAGGGAAGCAAAGCTTGATTTTTGTAATGTAATTTAGTAAGTGAACTACATATGAGGAAAATGTAGGATTTGTTGCATTGCTACAAAATAAGTGATAACTTGATTTCATTTCATTGTACATTACATCAGAATCTTCACACCAAATCTATTCTATCAAATGTACGACAATAAGTATTCGCCCATAAGCCTGAACACAATTTTCATCATTAATATTGCTTACTGACTTTCTCACTTCATCAGCTGTCATATGTTATTAATGTCCTACTACATGTCAGTAGTTTACATCATAAAGTTTGGCTATTTAACAATCTCACTAACGAAAGATTGTAAATCTATAGCATGATATATGGTAAGGTAAGCTAAGGAAAATATGGGAACACTACCCCACCAAAAATGGTACTTTTCTAGTAGTCAAAAGGATGGAGTTCATTGCTTACTGGTTGATAAAGAGATAATTTCAACTTGGCATACACAGCGTGGCTCATAAAAAATGGAACATTCCATAGAAAGTCTTTGTGAAACCGAAATTCAAAGGCATTTACATGATGTGGATTTTCATAACTAATTTAAAAAAATGCAGTTTCTTCACAAAGACGGGTCCTTTATACAGCATGTTCTATAACTTATGGGCCGCCCTGTTTATAGACCAAAGATGCTTCACATAGTCAATTAGACCATCTGTTGATTGTTATATATGAAACTGAAACTTGTTTCAATATATTTTTTGGAAAAAATCAAATTTAAAGTTGGAAGTTTTTTACCTTGGATATAATATATGTTAAAGATGCCAAGCTATTTTAAACCTGGTTTTACTCCATTTCCCAAGTAAGCAAACACAATTAAGTCAACTTTGCGCCTGCACGTAGGGCAAGTCTAAGTGACTCGTAAAGTAGTACCAGTCTAGGCAACTCGTGGTAAAGGTGGAATAAGCTGATCACTATTCTTAATATTTACCCTTAATGCAAAGCCCATCTCCTTGAGGAGATGTATGATGCTATGCATTAAAGGCAAGGGGGCCACTACCCAGACCGGTTTCGACCTTTATTGCGGTCTCATCAGTGGGAGCCAGGCTTAGAAATACTAAGGTTAAGTAATACAGAGCTTATAAGTACTTTACCAAAACAAGTTACCATAAGGTGCTTTGACCTTATTAAATAAATAAAAATCTCAGGATGAGAGATAGATGTAGGAAGTTTTATACCTTAGGTATAATATATAATATAGTACAAGTCTAGGCAACTCGTGGTAAAGGTAGAATAAGCTGATCACTATTCTAATGTTTACCCTTAATGCAAAGCCCATCTCCTTTAGACTTGTACTACTGTATGGGTGACGTAGACTTGCGCTACATGCAGGGGAAAACTTGACTTAATTGTCGGTTTGCTTACTTGGAAAATGGAGTAAAACCAGATTTAAAATAGCTTGGCATCTTTAATATATATTATACCCAAGGTAAAAAACTTCCTACATCTATCTCTCATCTTGAGATTTTTATTTAATAAGGTCAAAGCATCTTATGGTAAGATGCTTTGACCTTATTATTTGTATTTGACCTTGTTTTGGTAAAATACTTAGTATACCTTAGTATTTCTAAGCCTGGCTCCCACCGATGAGAACTCAAAGGTTGAAACCAGTCTGGGTAGTGGCCCCCTTGCCTTTAATGCATAGCATCATACATCTCCTAAAGGAGATGGGCTTTGCATTAAGGGTAAATATTAAGAATAGTGATCAGAGCTTATTCCACCTTTACCACGAGTTGCCTAGGCTTGTACTACTTTACGGGTCACTTAGACTTGCGCTACGTGCAGGTGCAAATTTGACTTAATTGTCTGTTTGCTTACTTGGGAAATTGAATAAATCCACGTTTAAAATAGCTTGGCATCTTTAACAAATTTAAAGTTGTCTGTCCCATATAAATCTTTTTAGTGCTAATAAATGTGTCAATCGCAGTAGTTTATGGTCTCCACACCGATAGGCCTGATGAAGAGACTGAAGATTTCTATGAAAACTTAGAGATTGTTTTGTACTGCATACCAAGGAAATTATGTCTTATGAGACTTTAAAGCAAAAGTGGGAAAGAATATGAGAGTTAGGCCTGTGTGAACGTAACACCCATCGTGAAAGACTTTGAATTTGTCCATGCTAACAGATTAGTTATTACCAATACCTCCTTCCAGAAAAATCCACGACGAACCTATACTTGAACATCTAACATTGATAGGTCAAGGCACCAGATTGATTACATCCTTTACATTACAAGAACAGACTGGTCTGTACTGCAGTCTGCTCCAGGACAAGTATGCACATCAGAGATGCTTCTCTTCCAGGGTGTAGTAAAAGCCAAAGTAAGACTGAAACTCCAAAACATTTCTTCAAGTCAGGCATGTTCCACTCAAGTGGATGTCACACTAGTTCCTAGTTCACAGAAGAAACATCAACTCGTTTGGATGATTTTTTGGAGACCAGTGATGAGAATTCACCAGAAATGCTCTGGAAATGAGTCAAAGTTATAATACAGGATACAGCCAAAGTTATTTATTGCTGTATATGATGGGTATCATATTCCAGGCCAGTTAGAAGACCAAGAACCCCACAGATATCAGATTCAACATCGGGTCTAATCGAAACAAGGTGGTTAGATAAAGAAAAAAATACAGGCACTAAAGAATATGAGATTACATAGAAAAGGCAGAAGAGCCACCAGGTAGGACAAGGAAAATTTTTATTCTAATAAATATGAAGAGATGAATAAATAAATATGAAGAGTACCAGATGAGGAGGCACAATTATAAAAGGATGTTACATTTAGTTTGTGGGCTAAAGCACAGGATTAAGCCCATATTGAATATCATCAAAGACAAGAATGGAGCAATATAAACAGAAAAACTGGAATTCAAAAACAGATGGAAAGGATTCTATGAAGAAATGTAGAGCAGAAAGGGAAATGAAAATTTTGAGCAGCGCTCTCACCAAGAAAATTTCAATTTGGAACCTCATCCACTTACACATGAGGTAGAAAGAACAGCTTAACAGTAAAGGTCGTTTTGTGCAGATGAATCCAGACAGTTAATTATGGCCACAGGGGGGATGGAGGGTAAGAGTGTTTCATAAATTGATTACAAGGTTATGGGAGACAGGATCACGGACTGAGATAGGAAGTCAGTTTTCATACCACTACATAAGGGAGATGTGAAGGACAAGAACTAAAGGACTATTAGTTTAATTGCTCATGCAACAAGGTTTTATTAAAGATCATGCTAAATAGGGTGGGGACCAAAGTTCAGAGACAGATGCCTGAGCAACAGGTTTTAAGAAAGGCAAGAGCACAAGAGATCAGATCCTTTGCCTTAGACAGATCATAGAAACGTATAAAGAATATATACCCCCTTTGATGTTCATAGACTAGTCTACAGTAATAACTATTATTTCGGGAAACTTCAAGGAGTCCTTAGGCTAATTGAGGGCAGCTCTAAACATCATGTCAAGAACTATTCACCATTCGCACAGTATATATAATGCTTTGCTTTGAATTCATTCACAGTTATGGCACCCACAACAGATTCTGGCAATTTATTCCACTCATTCTCCACTCTCCAAGTAAATAACTTAGTTAACACCCTTTGTAGCTACATTCTTGCTCAGTTTCCATGGATGGCTTCTAGTTCTCCTACCACCAAACTTGTTCTGAAAAATTTCCTCTGAATTAATCTTGTAAAAACACCTCAGTAATTTGAATGTCTCAGTCATATCCCTTCTCTGCCTATTAACCAATTTCTGTAACCCACAGACCAACTTGTTCTCGCAAGGTTCATTCATTCTATAGACTAGCTACCATTAAAGTATTCTTCAGTAACCAAGTGATTTGATGAACTGATTTAGCCACTTTTGCTATGTGCTCCTAAACTACAACTCCCCATCCACCAACATTCCCACACATTAGTGCATCCAGGGGGGGGGTCTGGGGCCCCAAAAAAAAAGAAAAAGGAAAAAAGACACTAGAAAATTTTCCACAAATCTTTTCCTAATTAAAATTATTTTTTTAAAATTTATGTTGTGTCATGTCTTCTATTGCTATACTACTTATGAATTAGCGGTCACATTAGGTGGGAATACCTTATAGCTCTCGGGAATCACGGCCGCTATGAAGGCTAGGCGAACGAAGTAGTGCTCGGGCAGATCGAGCGCTACTTCGTTTGCCTGAGCAGGGCCAGAGGAGACCATGGGTATCATGTATTGGCGATCACTGCAGATGCTTAGTCATAGGTCATATGCAATGAGTAGTGTCTATTCTCAAATCATCGACTCAACTCCTCCCCACCCCCAAAAGAAACCAATTTCCTGGAATACAGTTCCACCAATGGTATGCTGCTGCTAATCTTTTCACCCCAAAATGCATAACATTGCACTTTGCCACATTAAACTGACATCCATTCCCTTTACCCCAGTCTACCAATCTACGAGGTGGTATCAAAAAGTTTTGAGACTAGCCCTGTTTACAAGAAATTACTTTATTTATCTACGTTTACACTATCACCTTCAAAATAGTCCCCTTGCATATCAATACAGCGCTCCCAGCGTTCTTGCCACTTCTGGAATGTGTCCTGGAAGTCTTCTTTTCGAAGCATGTCAAGCACCTTCTGCGATTCGCTCTGGATCTCCGCAATGGTGTCAAAATAGTGATCTTTGAGCTGGATCTTCATCTTCTGGAAGAGGGCGAAGTCTGCAGGAGCCAAATCTAACAAGTAGGGTGGGTGCAGAAGTGAGATCATGTTGTTTCTGGCAAGAAACTCACATGTGTGGAGAGCTCGGACAGGGTGCATTGTCGTCGTGGAGCATCCAGTTTTTCGTGCACCACAGATCTGGTCGCTTTTGCCGAATGTCCTCCCTCAGACGCCTTAAAACCAGGCAGTAGAACTCGCTATTGATAATCTGGCCCCTGAGGACGAATTCTCGATGCACAATGCCGCGAATGTCGAAAAAGATGATGAGCATGCACTTGGTCGAGATGCAGACCTGCCTTGCCTTTTTCGGTCGTGGAGATGATGGACTCTTCCACTGTGAAGACTGTTGCTTCGTCTCAAGGTCGTACCCGTACATCCAAGTTTCGTCACCGGTAATGATCCTTGACATGAAGGATGGGTCATCCACGGCATGCTGACGGAGTTCTTGGCAGACTTCGATGGTGTTCCTTCTGCTCCTGGATCAGCAGACTGGGGAAGAACTTGGCAGCAACACGGCCCATGTTCAAATCACAGTGAGGATTGTCTGGACTCTTCCGTATGACACACCGACAATGGCAGCAATTGTGGAGTGTTCTCCGATGATCCTCATGCAGAAGTTGCAGAATGGTTTCGACATTTGGTGGGGGGGGGGGTTGAGCTCATTGAAGGTCTTCCTGATCTCTCATCTTCCAGTGATGTTCTTCCACTCTTGAAGCACGCGTGCCACTCAAAACACTTCGAACGACTCATTTCAGCATCGCCGTAAACTTGCCGAATCATGTCAGATGTCTCTGTGGCAGATTTTCCCAGTTTCATGCAGAATTTCACGTTTGCTCTTTGTTCTAACTTGCTGTCTATGATGAAATCGCAGATGTGGCAACGCAGGTGGTCAGAATAGCATCAGTTGCACAGCTCCCGATGTACATAGGACGATGTCTTTTGGCACACAGACTTATGAAGATAGGTGCTCCCTGTGACTGTGTGCAGCCTTGTGCTGCCATCTGTTGGCGTATTACAAACCTAGTCTCGAAAAAAACTTTTTGATACCACCTCGTATCCAAATTATCATGCAAAATTTTGACATTGTAAAAATTAATATATTAATTTTTTTTATTTAACGATGTAACGAATGGATGTCTACTGCGCCATTGTAATATTTATCTTATTTATTTGATATCGTTGTTGCTTGAGCTAGTTCAAACTGTCTACAGACTTCGATTTCTAATTCACGCATACAAACTCGCAATTAATCTTAATCCTTTAGTCCTTAACTTAGTTTTACTCAAGGCTGTAAATATGCTCTTGCATGTGCTTGAATTGTTTACTTAGGAAAAGCCTCTGGCTGGAGCCAAGCCCTTAATCTACTTTGCAGTATTTCACTTGTATTGATCCTTAAAAATTTTATTTTTTTATTGACTGCACCATTAAGGATCACGTAAAAGAATTGTTGTTCCTTCCCTTACATACAAGAGAAATATTCAGCCAAGCACAATAATAGCTCTTAATTTAATTCTATCTCAAGCAACTCCTATTAATTAATCAGTTATTCGTGGCTATTAATACTCTTAGGTTACACAGGTTAGGTATTTTTATGAGTAGTGCATTGGCTAAACAAGATCAGGCAAGCCACACAAGTATGTTTATTCTTACTAAAGCAAATTATAAAAAACATTCAAACAGCACATATCATGTGTCTGGTTCTAACTAAGACAACAAGATTACACTGGAGACAATACTTGTCACGTGTCTAATTTTCCACAAAGTCATTTAAGCATTTCGCTTAAGCTTTAAGACAAAAAAAAAAAAAAATCATAATTACACATAACTTTTCAGACACTTGGATGATACTTAACACTCGTAACCTTCTCTCACGTTGTAAACAATAAAAGGCAAAACTCAAACCACATTCACTCTTAGCATTACATATCATAAGCAAATCATTAGATCTCTGTATTCTACTATTCACACTCTAAACTAAAATACGACTTTCCTTTTCTTTCTAACACCTTCTATACCACTAGATAACAGAACCAACATTTGTCGTTTGTACTTCACAATCTAAGATATTACATGAAACATTCTACTTACAATCTTTCTATTTCATTACACAGTCATAGATCCTAAAGGCCTACGGACACGTTCCGCTTCTTCCCAGCTAACTTTCGTTCGGGCACTAGGACACGGCTGCGATAACTCAGCACACAAGTAGATCATCGGAGAATCTCACGGTGGGATATCTTGAAAAGGCCGTCTCTGCTACTAGCGAATTTCCCATCTTCGTCGGAACTGCTGCTTGCGGGAACTAGAAACGAGATACTGCAAAGTCTAGCAGTATCACTGCTAGTTATTGAGGCATGATCTACCCTTCACAAAACCATGCTGCCCCCCATACAGTATTCCATTTCCATCTATCCATTCCTGTATTTTGCTCTTGACTAATTTCTCCAATATTTTTCTACTCATCTGTTTAGTATCTATGCTGAGTACATCATGAATGTAGCACTGGATTAGCTTAAGACTGGCATTATGATAGGTTTAGATAGGTTTAAGAGATTGATCAGTAATCTAAGATATGCTGATAAAACAAGGAAGAACAAGGAAAAATCCTTGACAAAGTTAATGAGAACAGTAAAGGATAGAGGACTTCAACTCGTTCTTAGCAAGACAAAAATTATAATCTCTGAGGAAATATAGACAGGAAAGCTTCTGATAAGCAAGTATAACTTAAAAGAGAAAGAATCTGGGAAGTCAGCAAGTTCAGTACATCAATAATTCACATAAATAATGTGTTCCATTATTAATGTGAAAAACTGATGTTCAAAAGAAGATTAAGAATGGCTAAAACAACAATGAGAGACTTGTCTAAAATCTGGAAGAATAGTTCTACCTCTACAGGAACAAAAGTTGAGGATTCAGGATCAGGTCATTTTTTTAACAGCAACTTACTGATATGAGATTGGAACCTGAAGAAGTCTGATATGAAAAGGATAGCTGCTATTGAGATGTGATACAGAAGGCTTTTGCGCATATCGTATACAGTATTGAAAGACGGTTAAATGAATAGACACGAGAAAGGATCATAGAACTTTAAGGCTCCTTAAGGAAATTGACAGACGAAAGTTGAAATGGTCTGGGCACATTGAACGGATGGAAGGAGGATTTCTCAAAACAGTAATAGAAGGTCAAGTTCATAGAAAAAGCGGAAACGGGGACTGTCAATGAGATCAATGGATGGTGTGTCTGGAGTAACTGATCTGCAGAGAGTTGAAGCTTTCAGGAAAGCATACAGCAGGACCACCTGGAATGCACTGATGTGGCACATTACCGAACATCTGAGTGACCATAATGACAATTGTTGATGATCAATGAATGGATGGGTACTAGTGAGTAGGTGTCAGGCAAAGGATGTGCTTCTTAGTGGTTCACTTGTGAGAAATCTTTCCAGAGAATATAGAAATAGAAGGAGAAGATGATTTTGGTGATTTACATTTGTATTGCAAATGGGTGTTGGGTAGCATCTTCTGTTTCTGTAGTAGGCGTGAAAAAAAAAACGAGAATTAGATGCTGTCTAGTGAAACATATCCATCAATCTATTTATAGAAAATTCAACATAAGAGATGGCAAGGAATTTCTCTCGATGATTTTATTGTATCATTCGTAATGTGAGAGAAATACAAGATTTGTCCTTTGTTGAAGTTTGTAGGATTAACAGCATAACTGGTGAAATATGATGGTACGACGGCAAACCACATTGAGATGCTATGGATGCGAAGTGTTGTTCTAGGAAACACAATGTAAAGGTGAACTCAAGAAGAGGGGTATGATCTTATTTGGGGAACTGTATTTAAGTCATGCAAGGATTTTTAAAGGAAATAGGATAATGAATCTGGTTTGGTAACACTGGAGTTAGTTAATTAGACTGTTCTTACCTCATTGAGATTGATTGGCATTCATTTTAATCTGGAAGAGCAGAATGTTTCTGTATATAGGACAAAGGATATAGTTTAAAGAAAATTGAGAAAAGCTGAAGCTATTCACTATGAATGTTCAATGGATAGATTGAAGAAACTGCCATCTAATTACAAAGATGGAAATAAAGTGAAGTTTGGTTTATTGAACAGTTCTATTAGACTTCATCACTTCACAGAAAAGCCAAGTGACTCCATATCCACGGCACTAGAAGGTGATACAGTGAAGGAAACTCACAATGGATATAGTGGGAGTAATTGTAATGAGGTCATCCAGTATGATTACTTCATAACGCAATGAGATAATCCACATGGTGAAGAAATGATGTTATGACTTTCTTCATTATTTTTCTTTTAGAATGGAGTGTATAATCAGCCTACTCAAAAAGGCTTGGGACTGAGATGTGGAAAAATACCACTACCAGGGCCAGTTTTATCATTAGGCGAACTTAGGCAATCTCCTAGGGGCGACAGATTTTGCTACATAGTTCGGGGAAAGATTTAAGATATAATAATTTTCTTGCTATACAGATATTAGGAGTAATCATATATGTATACAAATGTATTGGTTTTGATTAATAAATTTTTTAATGTTCATGATATTATTTTTATAAATATCCACATATGTAGGTGTACATGTGCTTGTGTGAGCATGATAAAAAATATATAGAGAGACAATGTATGGGGGCGACTAAATTTTCTTTGGCTAGGGGGGGTCAGATACTCTCGGACAGGCCCTGACCACTACCATGTAAAATGGTATACTGACAGAGATCCACGAGTTGTTTTTACTAACTATGTAGTTCAAGCGTTTCCTGATGTTACTGTAGACACATCTTGTGGAGATGTTGTAGGATATATGAATAACCTGACTCTGTAAGTTATTAGGAAAAACAAATGCCACTTGCATAAGTTATCTGCATTTGGTCCTTTCCAAATCAAGTTTATATTTTTGTATGTGTGTGTGTGCTTGCTGCTCTAGAACTTGGTATAAGTTGAGTTTTGTTACCTTCCATGCTTATTTATTTTACTTTCCTGTGTGCACTTTGGAAAAAATCATAGCATGAACACCGTACACGAATTTTGAAAATAATGATGCATATTCAGCAATAATTATTTCTGTCAATAGCGTGGATCAAATGAATTAGAAACTAGAATTTAACCATTCAAAAAAAGTTATGGAAGTAACTTGAAAATTGGAACTGTTGTAGTGTCATACGGCGAGTGTAAGTGAGGATATGATATTTCGTAATACATGAAACTAAAACGAAGTTTACGGTTTCAGTTACAGGAAACTTAACCCCTGGCTTATGCCTGGCTACTTAAAAAAAGAGTAGGTAGGATTTGATGTGGAAACAGACAAATTTGCCTGATATTGTTGCTATAGCAAATAACTATTTCCTATTCCATCTTTGTCGGGAGAAGTGGAAAAGCCCGACTATTTGTGGTTGTGGACGGGGAAGTTGCCACGTGCATCATACATGGTTGAACTTCACCATACAGAATAGAGATTCATATATCAAAAAGTAGTGAGAGAGAAATTTCTGAATTTTGTTTTATTCGAATTGTGGCATTTTTTTTCTTATGGAGGAAATTTTTATAACTAATAATAGTACATTTATAGTATTATTCATTTTACCACACAAAGACCGTTATACATATTGTAGGTGTGTTTCTAGCACCAACTGCACGAATTTTCGAGACTTTTCTTATCAAAAAAACCCCAGATATTAAATCTGTGTTTGAAAAAATAGACCATACAATCACACTATTACAGCCAATGTGTTTCATGGTATAGGGCCAAGAGATAGCAGCAGCTGTCAGACATTCTTTCCCTCAGTCCTGAAAGAACTGGTTTATTCATACTTGATCTCACTATCAGTGAAAGATTAAGGATTGAGACTAGCTGTCTACTTGTCTTAAAAGTCATCAGAGAAAAATTAGTTCTGCCTAATCCCTTTGTGGAACAAAAGATGTCAGACTAACTTTCTTAATCAGGTAATGTCACTAATATGCTAAAGACAACCCATAAGAATTCTATCGATATGCTGAAAGTAAAAAAAAAAAAAAAGAATGAATATGAAAAAATAACTCTTTTAAATGCTGATGGCTTGAGGGTTACAAATGCAGAAGAGGTTGTTCAACTAATGAGTGCACAATTTATTAAAAGCTATCAACCTGGTGTACGCGACACTGAACTCACTGTTACCTCTTCACTCGATGAAAAAATTCAGGTGTATGAGGACGAAGTAATAGAGCAGTTGCACAAACTGAATAAGAATTCAGCAAAAGGGATATCAGCACGTGTGCTAAAAGAGTGTTCAGCTGAACTAGCTATTCTTTGAATAGGCTGTTTAATATGAGTCTCAGAACAGGGAAGATTCAACGGGAATGATACACCATGATACGTTTGGATTTTGCTAACGTTTTTGACAAAATACAGCATGGTAGACTGTTACATAAATTGCAGAATATAGGTTTGGACTGTAAAATATTATAATGGATAAGAGGATGGCTGAGAGATAAATATCAAAAAGTAGTATATGGGTGATGTGAGTCTGCAAGATTTAAGGTAACCAGTGGTGTACCACAAGGATAAAATGTTTTTGCTTGGGATATTTACTCGCTTTCTTCAGGAATGACAGTATTAGAGATGTGATCTTGCCATGTACAAGCATGTAAGCATGTTGCCCTAAAGCTATTAATGATATTAAATGCTTGTTGAGTAGTGATGTTTCCTGTCTGCCACGGTATATGTAAATATAGCTCAATTGGTAGTTTTTAATGACCAATTTTGATATTTTGTGGTGATGAAATTGTATTCCAGATATTAGCTAGAGTACTGAAGAATATTGTGCTTTCTTATTACTATCTCAGAGTATCAGTGTAGGAAACAAGGAACTGAAAACCATTTATTTCTCAAGAATGTGGTCATTTAGCCTAATATTTCTGCCTTTTCTGTTCTTTAGGATTTCAGTTTTTCTGCTGTTGACAGCCAACATGATCAATGCTACATTTTTACATAAACTAAGTAGTCTGGCGCATTCTGAAAGTTAGAATCGATCGATACAACATAATCTGTAAAGCAGAGACTGCTGATGTGGGTTTGTCCAGTGGAATCTTCTAGAGTTATTCTGGACTCATTTTCTGTGAATCTAAATGCATAATCATTGGTAATAATGAAACGATATGGTTCCAAAATGTATCCAGAAGATAGGTGCACTCTTCGAACCAAATTTATGACTCCCTGAAGGTGTAAGGAGGGAAAGCTGATGTCTTTTAGGTGATATGTTCGAGAAGCGCGGGGGCAAAGTGAGGGTGATGTATTCGTTGCCCTTGTATGTCTCCACACTCACAAATGGGGATAGAGGATATGTATTCCTGGAGGAGGGTAGAGCATGCCGTTGGGAGCTGGCAGTGGAGAAAAGGATTCGATGAGAGAGGTACGTGTTCGTTTCCCTGAGGGTGTTTCCCAGGTTGTATGTGGGGAGGTGGGATGTGTTTTGTATCCCTTAGCTTTGGGGAGTCTCACTGTCACTATCGGGTGCATGTATTTTTAAGTGATGATGGTTTATTTCAGTGCTGAGCTGGTAATTTGTTTCTCAGCATATTTTTGTTGATTGAAGAGAAGCGTTAGGTTATTTTGTTCGTGCATACATTTTTATTTTTTTATTTATATTAATGCTTGGTCAGATTGTTTTCATTATTTTTATAAACAAATACCATTCTTGGGTTTTGTATTTCTTGGAGAAGATAGGATAGTAAATTCAGAGGTCCAATCATTTCTTGAGAAGTTAATGAATTTTGTTTATGTATTAGCGAATATTCGTGAAACTCTAATCGAATGATAAGTTTTATTTGTTATGTTGATGCTCAGGTGCATTCGTGTCTGATTTCTTGAGGGAATCTATTGTTGCATCGATTACAGGATTTAAGATGACAGTGAGAAATACAGAATCAAGTTAAAGTCTGCCACAGGAGGGGAAAAAACACAGAAACACAATATAGGAAACACAAAATCAGAAAACAGACATTTTTCTATTCCATAATTATTCACACGGAAAGGAGAAAAAAAGTAACGTTTCTGGCGAAAAACAACGACAAAATAAATTTCTAACTCTTTACACAAACGATACATAAAATTTTGAAAATGAATTTTCAAATCTATTCTCAAAATAAAAAACAACAAACAATACATCTTTAAAAAAATAAAACCATCACTAAGCAACAGACTCCTCTCCACGCAGGAATTGATTCTGGTTTTCCCTTACGCAACTAAGAAAAGTATGTCAGCCGATTAGAGCAAAAGTTAATATTGAAATCTACTCTCAAAACGAATACTAAGAAACAATATTCATAGCACTTACAATGGAGATAATTTTAAGTGACAATGCTATGACCATCACTACATTTGTGGATAACGTGAATCCTGTGCTGACATTCACAATGTTTCAAGAGTTGTGGCAGGTGAATAACAGTAATTATTGTAATATCTTCAGGAAATATAGTCCTATAAGAGACTATACTTTCAACGGAGACTGGGTCTGCCACCCTTGTTGAGTAACTTGCAGGGTACTGAGTAGGAGAAAATGGTTTTGTTCCATTGTTCCTCTGGAACAAAAATCAGATGGTTTTCACTCGGAATCAGTAAAACGGATCATGGAGAAAATCTTCAGATAGTGTCAGCATGTTAAAGATGCGCCACAGGCACATCTTTAACATGACATCCGCCTAAATAAATTATATGGCTGTGTCCAATTGACCGAATTACACCTGTATATGCTTAGCCGATGAAAAAGTAAATACCGTCCTTCATTTGACCAGACACATTTGAGTGTGTGGGGGGAGGGGGGGATTTGGGAGTAAAATCATATTCTCATATGAAAGATTAGAAAACTATGGAACCGGATGAAAAAAAATGCAGTAATAAAAGTTCTTCATACTCGTAACTAGAATTCTATCGACAACACTCATTCTTCTTTTTTAGCATTACAGAACCAAAAATGAAACGTTGTTACCAGTCTATAAGAATTCATAAATCTGAATATTCTTTCTAGATCACTGAACGATTTGTATGAACACTTTTATAGTTCTTCACCTTTGTGCTAAAATTACTCACAAGATTTTCCTTCCCAAAACTGGAAGAAGTAATTTCTATAAGTATTATTACTCAAGAAAGCCTTTACTTTTCGAAATCATATATTTTCTTCTTTGAAAGAAGGAAATATGTCTGAGAAGCAAAGTTTTAATCATCAGTCCACTATCAGAAAGCAGAAATAGACCAAAATATTTGAATACATCATCAGCCAGAAACGATTTTCCATTAAAAAAAAAAAAAAGCCACTAATGCCTTTTATTCCCCAAAGGAAGCAGCCAAGGCCATTTAGCCCCAACTAACTAGGGGAAAGCTAGCTTCTAACCTTTACCAGTCACAGAATAAATAGCACCTGGATAGACTATTATCATTATCTCATGATCCAGCGAGTATATATTATCGTCAGAAAACAGTGTGTTCTATGATCGAATTCTTTGAGTTAACATTATGAAAAACCCGAGTTTTGGGAGGGCGGAGAAAGACAGAAACATTTTCTGTTATCGTCGACTATCATCGAATTCAGAAAGGTCTTTCTTCAGGCGTCATTGTAAGATGTAATCGCCATCACTACAGGGGAAAACAGGTATAATCCTCCTCTTTAAAATATCGTAAATATTATATTTAGATACCCAACTACACATTGTAATTTCATTACATAAATCAAAGCATTTTTAGAAGTGTCTACAAAAATAAATAATTCCACTAATGCCTTTTATTCTCGTTTAGGAAATTAGCCAAATCATTTTAGCACTAACTTTAGAAGACTTAACGGGCAGATCAATCTTTTCAAGTAGCCAATCAGAGATAGCTGGCCCAAGAATATCACTAATTATAAAGGGCATCCGGTGAAGAGAGGAAGCTAATGAGTGCCATCTTTTTGTGATTTCCAATCCTAACACTATGTTTATTGTTTTAAATAGTGTGTATTCTATGGTCCATTTCTTCAAGAAAATCCAAGTTTCCTGGAGAAATAGACACTTCTCCTTTTGACAGATCGATTAACTCAGAAACCAGACAAAGAGGGCTTTGGAAAAAGTTTCTGTAATGTGCGACTAGAGTCCAACTTAGAACGTTGTTTCTTTGGGTCGCCTAGGCTGTGGACACACACCCATCACTTGAACCCAGCTTGTGATGCAAAATAACATCTTGTGATGCAAAATAACAATAAAAAAAATAGCAGCTTGTGATGCAAAATAACAATTAAATTGTACAAAAAATTTAAAAAATGCCTCTATTTGCATTGAATGATTACCACTTTCCATCACTTTCTTCAAGGGAAATAAAATTATCAGATCTAAGTTATCCGAGTATGTGTTATCCTAACCTATATAAATAAACTTGACAGGATGTCTGTCCGGCCACCATAAAAAACGGACGTATCGATCTTGACGCAATTTCTGGATTATGTCTTCAAAGTGTCCGTGGATATGTTTTAGGCTATATGGTCATTTCTTTTGCAATTTTGTTCGAGGCTTCTGATATTGCGAATTAACCAATCTAATACTTTTGTGAGGTGCTGTACTGATTCACAAGAATGATCCACAATTCCAAAGTCAGGATGAAATAATGAATGACATGGTGGAATTATAAAATCCCCTCGGTTTGAGTACAGGTGAATAGTGTTATCCTGAAAATTGATGAGTCAGTTATGTTGATGAAAACTTGTGAACGTTAAAGAAAAAGGGACAGTGATAAAATTTCAACGGAGAGACTATTTTCCTTGCAACAACTTTCTAATTCCCACCGTTAAGAAATTAAAAGGAAAATTAAATTTTCATTTAATTTATTTATATTTATATTTAATTATATAAATATTTAATTATTTATATATAATTATATTTATATCATATTTATATTTTTGGCTATCTGGTGTTGTCCATTCGTTTTAGATGTTATGACCATTTTCGTTTATATTTACTTATATAGTACTTATATTCAGGGATTGTAAAAATTCTTCATTTGTTTTATGGTCCGACTTTGTATTTCCAGCTGGTTTTCTGAGAAATTTCATTTCTGCTGTTTTAATCCATTTTTCATTTTTTTATGGTCTATGTTTCATTCCATAATAATAAAGTTGGTTTAAATAGGACGTTATTATTATTATTATTATTATTATTATTATTATTATTATTATTATTATTATTATTATTATTATTATTATTATTATTATTACGGCAACTCCAAGGAGTCAGACTCATCGAGGTAGGCCATAAACATCATATCAAGAACGACTATTCAACATCCACACAGTATCTATCATACTTTGCCTTGAACTCATTCACAGTCATGGCACCCACAACAGACTCTGGAAACTTATTCCACTCATTTACCACTCTTTAAATAAAAAACCTAATTCTAACACCCTTGCTAACCACACTCTTTCCTAGTTTCCATGGATGGCACCAGTTATATTGTTATATAGTGTAATTGTGATGTGTCTCTGTACCAGGGATGGTACAGAGATGTACCTTAAATATATAGTTTTTTTATGCAATTTACTTAACTAAATTTGGTATTTTAATGTCTATATCTTTTTCATCTTCATACCTTGGGCTGTAGCCACATCCAAGTTTTTCATCCTCAAGTCCTTGTCCACCATCTTGCTCCATCTCTTCTTTGGCCGAAATGGTGTCGGATTGTGGTGTGTGGCAGAATGAAGGGCGAAGTACTGGAAGTGGGTAGGAGGAACGACAGGATCATGCAAATGGAACTCGTCGTCTTATGTGTATACGCCCCACAAGTTGGCTGTACAGCAGCAGAAGAGAAAGATCAATTCTGGAACGTGCTAGATGAAGAAATGAGGGAACTGGAAGAAAACGAGATTGTGATTGTCGGAGGATACTTCAACGGACACATGGAGAGGCAGAATAGGGACTGTGAAAGGGTGATGGTGGGCCATGGAGTGGGAATGATGAACCAGGAAGGAGAGAGGATTTTGGACTTTGCAGTAGCGTTTGATCTGGCAATTGTGAACTCCTTTTTCTGTAAGAGGGAAGCAGGGCCGACCTTCTCTATAAAGGGGCCCGTGTGCAAGAAACCTATTGGGGTCCTAAAATATTTTTCAAAGGTAAAAATGAAAGGATTCGAAATAAACGTATTGTAAAACCTCTTACTTGCAAATGATTTTGGCACAGGAAAACAAAAAAATACACATTCGAAATATAATACGTTTCCGCAAATGTGTGCCGACTGTGCCCACTCGATCGTGGGGCCCGGGTGCATTGCACCCAATGCACCCCCGAGATGGTCGGCCCTGGAGGGAAGAGTATTTGATAACATTTAGAAGTGGCAACAACAGTTCACAGATTGATTACATTTTGAGTAGAAGAAAACATCTTAAGGCAGTAACAAATTGTAAGGTAATCCCAACAGATCTAGTGGCGCAGCAACACCAGCTGCTGTGCGCATACTTTAAATAAGGCCGAAGATAAGAACCTTTGCACGCCACGGGAGGAAGATAATTAAATGGTTTCGCTTAAAAGAAAAGAGTGTGAGGAACCATTTTAGGGAGAAGGTGTTAGAAAGGATTTCGGATGGACTAGAAAGTGTACAAGATTGGTAGAGACATAATTCAAAAGCAATTCTAAGCGGTGCAATTGAGGTGCTTAGTGAAACATCTGGAAAGATTAGAGAGCAGAAGGAGGGTTGGTGGTGGAATACTAATGTACAAGAAGCAGTGACGGCTAAGAGAAAGGCAAAGTAGAAGTAGGATGAGTCAAGAGACGAAGAGGACAGAGAAGAGTACAGAGAGATAAAGCGAAATGCCAAGAGAGTTGATGCACAGGCGAAGGCCAAGTCAATCTTAAGTTCAGCTCAACTCAACTAATTTCACTGCCGTCACTGGGCGAGTTCATAGCTCATAAACACCCCATTCAAAGTTCTTCTTTTGCAGACAAAGAGGAATATGAAAAGCAGTTTTGCTTCACCCAACTCGCCAGAAACGTTATTCGTTCGTCGTGGCGCATATTACTAAATTGAGACATCGATAGAGCATTTGACACTGTGAGCACTGAGTACATCTGTGACGTAGTAAAGGAATTATGTTTTGGGCCAAACTTCAAGAGCTAGTTGAAAGTTTTTTTTGTGAGAATGCAGAAACCGTGTAATAATATATAAACAAATAATTAAAACACTCTCTGCACCTTTCCAAATCAAATGTTCTTTACAAGAAGGTCTCCCTCTCTCTCTATGGCCTTCTTCGTATTAGCACTTGAACCATTAATTAGGACATTAAACACAAATAAATCAATTCAAGAAACTAATATTCATGGAGAAAGTGAAGCCAAACTGTTAGCTTATGTCGATTATGCGTAATTAGAAATTAATCATGAAAATATCTTAGTATATGATAAAATTAGCAAATGGAAAAAGGAACCTAAAACACAAGCTTCAGAGAAAAAAATTATCACTGTTAGGAATCAAAAGTAGAGTCTTGGATACTTATGTTGGTCAGTAGAAAGAGTTGTATGAAATAAAATAAAATAAAAGTAATATGCAAAGAAGACATCTTTCTGTGACCAGCAAAGCCAAGATTGAGACATGTAAAGCCAGACATAAATATGGGGGTTAACAACATGAACTAATGAGTCGTTTTACTCTTCCCAGAAGTAGAAACTGGAGGTCTAGGCCTAGTCAATATACACATGAAAACATTAATAGTCAGAGGCATAAGTTGCAGTAAAAGCACATAATAAGTCCTACCACAGATATGCAATTGGCTTTCTTCAAAAATGCGTTTCTGATAGAGTAATCGGTTCTCTTCCTTCGATTATACAAAGACCAACTAGAATGTTGCTGAGGGATACCGGTTTGTAGAAGAAAATTACAGCATACAGAAGGTTATTAAATACTAAATCACGAGCAATATATTCAAAATTTCCAGATCCACTCTTCCTATACACCAGCCACGAAAACAAAGAAGGAGAGAGTTCAATCTAAGCCCAGTTTTAAACAATATATTCCGACTTCCAATAAGTCCATTCTAGAAAACGTTTTTCTTCAAAGTGCATCATGAATGTGTGTCGAGCAAAACATGGGTTGTAGCCAAAGACACCATCCGATGGCCCTGCAGCTATAAAGAACCAGAAATTTTACCACATGGTAAAAAAGAAGAAGAAATCTGGAACGTTGTAAAACAATGGATGCAACAGATTCCAATAATAAATCAAAATGTACTATTTTGGGCAAATGAGAAGCTAAGTAGGGTAAAAATAATCATAAGAGAGAGAGAGAGAGAGAATCTCTAAAAATCATTATCAAAATTAGTTAAGAATATAATTTCTGGTGTGTGTGTGTGAGAGAGAGAGCGAGAGAGAGAGAGAGAGAGAGAGGAGAGTTTCTAAAAATCATTATTAAATTAGTTAAGAATACAATTTCCGGACGTAAAATTTAGCAACTCCTAATGTGAAATTAAAGAAGTGCCATAAAATGTTTAAAAATTTATAATAATAGTAAAACAGATTATATGTGCACAAAACTGAATGTAACTAAAATATACTTATTGTTATGTAACTATTCTTAGGAAATTAGAAATAAGTATCGAAAACCAAAATACATCACAAATGTAATAAGAAATTTTTATTATAATCAACAAACCTCCATGGAGTCAAGATATTCATTGTGGGAGGTTCCACTCTCACATGCACAACTTATCGTACCTCAACTTAAATGCATTCACTGTCCCTGCACTCACTACACTCTCAGGCAGAGCATTCCAATCAACCACCACTCTCCATGTGAAAATTTTACTCCTCGATCCCTTGCTCACACTCACCTTTTACTGTTTCCAGGGATGGTTTCTCGTTCTTCTCGTCTCCAGATATTCTATGAAAAATGCCATCCACATTAATCTGAAATTACTCCCTACCAACTTATACATCTCAAGCATGTCTCCCCTCTTCCTTCTATCCACTAGGCTCTGTAATTTGCATTCTCTCAATATGTAATTATATTCCATAATCCAAAGACCAGATGACAACTTAGTCAATTGTCTCTGGACACTCTCCAACATTTCATCATCCTTTTGAAAACCAATCGACCAAATGTGTGCACAGTAATCCATATACCACCTGATCAAAGTCTTGTACAATGGAATCCAAACATTCTTACTTCTGAATGTCAGTGTTCTCTCATGTGCATCTCTTTCCTATCACCCCATCCACTAGACACTGTAAATTGCATCTTCTTAATCTTTATTCATATTCAAAATTCCAGAGGTCAGAAAGTACCTTCGCTAATCGCCTCTCACCACTTTTCCACATCTTTTAATCCTTTTGAAAATCAGGTGACAAAATCTGTGAACAGTAGTCCACATGCAGCCTAATCATGGCCTTGTGTAATGGAACCATAATCTACTTACTTCTATCCGACATTATCCTACTCACATTGCCAGAATTCATTGTGTTATCCTCAAAATTTTGGCACGTCCTCTAAATTTTAGATCCTTATTCACCATCATCGCAAAATCTCTTATTTTCTCCACTTCCAACAATATAACAATATATCCCCACCAAGCATACATTCTGCATACCATCTTTGTTTCCCAAAGTTTAAAACCATAAATTTTGTAGCATTGAACTGGCATTCCCATTTCCATGCCCATTCCTTCAGACTACTCAAGTCTCCTTGTAAGGCCACATCTACTCTGCTCCTTGTTATTCGTCCCAATTTGTATGATCTGCAAACAACTGAACATCTCCATTCAAATCTTCCCCAATATCATTAACATTCCGCTTAATTAGGAATGGACCTAAAACTCACCTATGAGGCACATCACTACTGGATTTCCTCTTCTGGGTTATTGCTCCCTATTCACAACTTGCTGATTCCTATCAAAGGTCCAATCCATAGCACTAGCCTAATATCCAACCACATCTGCTCTAGTTTTACTATAAAGTTATCATGTGATAACCTATCAAAAGCCTTTGCAAAACTCTAAGCATACTACTGTGTATCCATCTCCCTTGTCCAATAAAGCTGTCACCTTATTCTAATAAGTACATTGATTAATAAACCGTGACCTCACTTTATCAAATCCATGCTATCAATCGAAATTAATACGATTCTTTTCAATCCAATTCTACATCCTGGTTCTCACCAGCTCTCCAACACTTTACCACAACAGCTGACACACAGATTTTCTTATATTTTCATATTGAGTTCTGTCACCTCCCTTATGACGCTTTAATATCTTGCTTTCCTTCCACTCCTTTGGAACTTGACCGATTTTAGGCTTACATTAAAAAATATGTCAAGGCAGATATCAACTCCCTGACACGTTCCTTCAAAATATGTGGTGATATATCATTAGGTACCACAGCCTTATTAACATCAAGTTTGCTCAACTCCCCATACACCTCTTGCTCACTCACAGTCAGTCTCTTCTCGTCATCATCATCCACTGTTCAGAAACTCTCCACGATGTTGTCATATTCAGAAGGATGAAAGACCTTTAGTAACTACTTATTAAAGATATCAACTATATTCTTTGCAGCAGCCGTACTTATATCATTTTCTCCAATCAATATCATTCTACCATAATCATTTTTTCTTGCTACCTGCATATTGAAAGAACTTCCTAGGATTTTTTACTCCATTCAACTTCAACTGCTACACTTACCAACAGAGTCAACTTCCTTGCCAATTTTTTGTAATCCTCATTGATTATTATCACTAATCTTATGTTGCCTCCATAATGCCTTCTGTATTGCATTCTTAATCTCTTTTTTCATCCATGTCACATAATCTAACCTTATTTAACCTTCTGACCATTGGAATACATTTAGAAATTATTTCTACTAGATATTTCTTTAATATCATCCAAGCAGCATTGATCTCCTTTCCACCCAACTCCTCATTCCATGCTATAGCTGCAAGTTATCTCCTGAGCTACTCATTATCACCAGCCTTATACCCTTTCTTCAGAGGAGTCCTCAACTGACTAACAACCGCCCAGATAATCACTTCATGGTCACTCTTACCAACTGGAGGGAGTTTGACACCTCATTTATAATAATATTCTCTGATGAGATGATCAAATCCAAGACCCTCAGTCCTCATGTGCTCTCTGTTACATACTGCTTGAGGTAATTGTTCTTCAAACCCTTGAGAAACAAATTTCCTGTACTTCCAGTTGCTACCTTGTCATCCCAGTCTATATTGCCATAATTCACCCATAATGATCACTCTTTTCCTATATGTTCGATTTGCTTATACATTTCTTGGTCACAAACCGCCACGTTGCAAGGACTATAGCAACATCTAACAAAATATTTCACTCTGTTTACCTCTATCAAACACCACACTGCAACAATTCTTCCCTTGCATTCTTATGTGGGCATAACCTTTTTTTCTATCATGTGTAACATTCCATCCACTTTTTACCCATTCTGTCTACAAGAAAAACATCATAGCCGGCCAGGTTGGCATATCCACTCTCCATCCAAAAGACTGCGGTTTCGAACCCTAGCGTGGGAATGGATGTTTGTGATTGTGTGTGAAAACACTAGAGGTGGTGGGCAATAGATGGCGTTGGTGTAAGTGATGCGGTTCGCTGTACTTGGTGGATTGAATGATGGAACACGAGAGTTGCAGAGTAGATGCCCTCCCTCGATAAGTATTTAGATTCCTTGGAGGTGTCACCTAATAAGTAATAATAATAATAATAATAATTATTATTATTATGATGATGATCCCCCCTCCCCCGAAGCAACACCGCCTTTTTGTGGCGGCGGGGCTTGCGTGCTTCAGTGATGTTGAGAGCTATTCTGGCAGTAGCATAGCTGCCAGTAGGGCCACCCTTGCCAGGCAGGTCTCAACTGAGGAGACAGACTAATAATGTTCATTCCCCATCTTAATGGTGAAAAGTAAGAAGAGATCCATACTGGATCAGTCGACGCCCGGGTCATCAAGGACTGCATCAGATGTTGGAGATCCTGGGCATCAGGCGACAAGTGGGCTACAGGACCCAGCTCTCCTTGCTGGGCAATCAGGGCACGAAGCTGAAAAGCAACTGGAAGAAACCAAACGTAAAAAATGGACTACAGAAGAAAACAGAGAAATTATAAAATATTTTTACAGATCAACACCAGAAAAACGAGGTTTTAGAAGGCGTATGCATTTAATTTGGAAACAAAAATTCCCAGAATCTGCAATAACCGAACAAAGACTTATGAACCAAAAGAATTTCATTTTCCGTAACAAAATATTTACTGAACTTGAGCTGCAAGAGTTATGTAATAAGCCAACAACTCCACTAACAGCAAATCATCAGGAGGTAGGTATATCAAACTTTAGAATTCAATTCAGCAAGCATCAAGCTGACGACATACCTCAGATGTTTTGACAGAAGTGCAATGTAAAATGAAGTCACGGATATTGGAACATATGCACTCCATAAATGACAGTATAAAACTACCACTATTAAAAGATTTACATAAATCCAAGCTAAAACAGCTCCTCTTAGATGCAAATGCTGTGATTAAAACCATCACAACCAACAGCATAAAGGAAATAAATCAGCTTCTATACAGCACAGACTATATCATTTCAGTGAATCTTGGTTGCAAGCCGCAAGAGCAAAAGCCGAGGATGAAACAGTCTGAACCATGGAAATTCCGGTTGGAACGAAAAGTCAACAAACGTCGAGCTGATTTGAGCAACTTAAAGAGTTTTAAAGAAGGCTGCTGAAAAATAATAACATCAAAAACAAACTGATTAACACATATAATTTGGCCAACAAAACAATTGCTGAAGAGTGAAAATAAAGATTTATAGTGGTTACACAGAAAATTAAAAGATACGAAGCAAGAATATACTAATATGTGCAAAATATGTAAATTCGGCAGACCAACGTGCGTTCTTTCAGTCTCTCCAGAGATATACAAATGCAAACAATCATTCACCAGAAAAAGAAGAAACACTCAAATTTTGGAAGTCAATCTGGGATAATTCTATTGAACACAATAAAGATGCCTCATGAATTAAGGAAATAGAATTAGAAATGAAACAGAAACAAATGAAAATGTCATTATTACTAAAGAAATGGTCAGCGCACAAGTTATTAAAAAACTGGAGCGCACCTTGCAAAGAAGAATTACATGGATTTTGGTTAAAGCATCTAACCAGTCTACATGATCGAATGGCAGAATTTAATTATTTGCTACAGTCATGCTCAGTGGAAAACTGGCTGATATCTGGACGCACTTTTCCTTTCATGAAAGATAAGGATGCAGACCCAAGTAACTATCGCCCAATAACATGACTACCAACAATGCTTAAGTTGTTCCCTGCAATCATAGCAAATTCCATATACCACTACTTATCAGATAATCAGATTTATCCGATTGAACAAAAAGGCAATTTTTAAAAATCCAGAGGAACAAAAGACTAGATAATGAAATGATTCTCTAAGACTAGATAATTAATAAAATGATTCTCAGAAATTCACAAAGATGAAAAATTAACTTAAACATGATATGGATAGACTATAAGAAAGCATTCAATTCCCTTCCACACTCCTGGGTCACTACAATCACTACAAATATTTGGAATTAGCAAAAACATATGTTCCTTTCAGGCTGCTGCTATGAAATCATAGAAAACAACTTTAATAGGGAATAATGAACGATTCTGAGATATCAGAATTAAATGTAAAATTTACCAAGGTGATTGCTTGTCATCACTGCTCTTCAACATTTCTTTGATACCTTTATCTATGATTCTGAACAAAACAAAACTTGGATATGAAATTCCTAAATGTAATATTAAAATTCCCCATCTATTGTATATGGATGAAGGAAAATCTGCCCAGCAAATGGACTCTTTACTGAACACCGTTTGTATTTTCAGTCATGACATCGAAATGGAATTTGATTTAGATAAATGCGCAATTTTATCTATTAAACGAGGAAAAATTAATGATACTAGCAGTTTCAACTTTGATCAAGAGAAATATAAAAAAGCAACTTCAGCTGACGAACAATATAAATACCTAGGAATTTTAGAAGCCAGTGACATTCTCCACTCGAAAGTTCAACAAGAGGCAGCAGCAGAATACACCAAAAGAGTTAGAAATATTCTGAAAACAAAACTAAATGGATTAAACACAATTAGAGCAATGAATTCTTAGGCTAAACCATTGATCCGATACACATACTACATAATAAATTGGACAAAAGAAGACCTGGACAAATTGTATGGCAAAACTAAAAAAACTTATGACTATGCATTGTGCATTACATCCACGAAGTGATTGACCGGTTGTACTTGCCAAGGAGAATAGGTGGACGGGGGTCTGCTGCAAGTGAGATAGACTGTGGAAGAAGAAGAAATTAGCTTAGAAAGTTACATCAGCAATAGCTCTGAGCAAATCCTTCAATCAGTTACACAAAAGGGTCTTCTGAAAGCAAAAGGAAACAAATGCGATTACAAAAACGAACAGCAAAATAACCGATATGTGCGCTGGAAAAATAAATCTTTGCATGGCCCATTTCTTAGAGATACTGAGGACAAAATTGGGGTGAACAAGACGTGACACTGGCTACAATGTATATATATGTAGAAAGTATTTTACCTTGGGTATGAAAATACTTTCTACATATATATATCTACATTTTTATCTCCTCCAGAGATTTTTATTTAATAAGGTTAAAACACCTTATGGTAACTTGTTTTGGTAAAATACTTATAAGCTCTGTATTACTAAATCTTGGTATTTCTAGCCTGGCTCCCACTGCTGAGACCTCAATAAAGGTTGAAACTGGTCTGGGTAGTGGCCCCTTGCCTTTAATACAAAACATCATACATCCCCTTCTTGGAGATGTGTTTTGGCATTAAGGGTAAATATTAAGATTAGTGATCAGAGCTTATTCCACCTTTACCACGAGTTGCCTTGGTCTTGCACTACCTGTAGGATCAGCTAGACTTGCATCACTTGCAGGCGCAAACTTGACTTGTTTGTCTGTTTGCTTACTTGGGAAATGGAGTAAAACCAGGTTTAAAATTGCTTGGTATTTTTAACATATATATATAACAAAAACAGAAGGATTTATTCTAGCAGCTCAAGAACAGGCATTACAAACTAATGCAATGAAAGCAAAAATTTTGAACATCAATAATAACAGCAAATGCAGATTATGCGATCAGAAAGATGAGACTGTTAAACATCTAATCAGTGCATGCAGCAATATAGCTCAAACTGACTAGAAATACTGCCATGATCAAGTGGACAAAATAATTCATTGGCATATATGCAAAAAATATGGCTTTCCTACATATGAGAACTGGTGGCAGCATAAAATAGAGACTGTATTGGAAAACGAAATAGCAAAAATTCTGAGACTTTTCGAATACAAACTGATCGGCATTTGGAACGGAATAGACCTGACATCACAATTATCGAACATCGACAGGTTTGAATTATCGATATCGCAGTACCCAGTGATAACAACATTAACAACAAAGAACTGAAAAAAATTACTAAATATCGAAATCTGGCAATCGAAGTTGGCAGGCTGTGGCTTAAAACACTAAAGTTATCGCAATAGTTATTGGTGCACTTGGCGCATTTTCAAAGAAGCTATCTAACTATTTACAGCAATACATTAACAAAGTGACTTCATGTGATCTACAAAAATCAGCATTACTTGGTCCATATTTTACGACGCTACCTGACAGACTATTCTTAGATTCTTGGGTAGAACCTGAATTGTTCTGTATCACCAGTCAAATTGTTGTTTAAATAATGTTATTTAAATCTTGTTTTGACTGTGTATCAATTATTTCTTCCTTCATATTATTATAAATAATAATAATAATAATAATAATAATAATAATAATAATAATAATAATAATAATACCCTTTCATCTCTATTGCTGTCAGGATGTCATCCTGACAGCAACCATGTTTAACTTGTTCCAACAATTTTTGGGTGAACGAACTCAATCAATACAACCATTTGATTTCTTTTGTTTCTGATACTTCTATAATTCGTATACAAACCTAACACCTCATTCCTGGATGTTTAATAAGTTTCTTTGATATGATTTATTAGGTTCTCCATACCATCCGAGAGCCATTTCTTCCCCCCCCCCTAGTTTTCTCAGAAGAACCTTCAAATTTAATTTATTTCCCTACCTCCCAAGCCATGTCATTCCTTTCTTTTCTACACAGAGATTAACTTCCTATTTGAGCATCGACCTTTCTCACGCGGTGTTCCGCAGTCCTGCCTGAGTCTCCCCATTTCTCTGTTTTTCTTGCACACTTGTTCTCACATTCTCTACTCTCATGCTATTTACTTTCTTCCTTCATAAGCACCACTTCAATCTCTCCTTCATAACTTTTCAGCTCTTTTACATCGCTTCTTACTTGCTCAGATTCATTCTCTGCACTCATTGCTCTACCTTCCAGCAGCAGTCTCTCCAAATGACTTACACTAAAAACCATTCAAATGCAGTCTGTCACTCTTATATAGTTCAAGTCCTTCTTCAACTTCATTCTACACATTATCCAATTGCATTCCGTTCTCTTCACAGATTTCCGTTAACATGTCATACATAATCCTTGCTCTTTACCTAATTTCACCATTGTCGTACCTGGATAACACACTGACTTCTTTTCCTGTACAATATTATCTTCTATCCTTCTCAATAACATAAGATTAGGTATCAGGAGGTTATCCAATCTTATGTTTTTCTTGTTCCCAGTCAATATATTTGTGTCTACTACCACTACTAACTCTTTTGCTCACTTACTCCTTATATCCAACGCTTCAATGATGCTATTCGTGTTACCTCTAGAAAAACAAACCTTGTGTATCCTCTCGTTTTCCACACCTCTAATAATCGAATTATCATACCACCCCACTCCCGTGTATTTCGTTATCTCTTCCATAAAACATCATTCATTTTCGTCTTCTTCAATCTTCCGTATATATATCTGTAACACACTCTTCATTTCACTCATTATCCGCACCATTTTCACCAACTCAACTTTCGAATCTTGCATCATTGTTTTGCTATCATTAACACTTACTATTTTATCACCAGCCACATTCGCTTAGTCTCGTCAATCCCTCTCTCCAACTTACTGTTAAATGCACTATTTTTTCAATTTTAGCTATATTCGTAATGCTTTTGTCATTCTTACTACAATGGATTGTTTCGTTCAGCAGTTCTGTCGTTCGCTTTTTCAAAACTTTATTACTACTCTTTCGATGCTCATTTACAGTGTCTCTCTTTGTTATCAAACGTACACTAATCCTTTGCGTTGCATTCTAGCTACCATCACAATCAGTTACCGATAAGTAGCCGCCCATCATGTTCGCATTCAAATCACCCTTCACACACTCCCTCCTTCCCTCAGCCTTAAAAATCCATAATTTATCGTAATCTGACGAATACTTATAGCACACCTCACATTTTACGAAATGACGTAAATCAAAATTTGTCACTTGAAAAGATAAAGCAGCTGCCATCTTTCCTTCGTTGGTTACTATACTCGGCTCTAAGTTTAAATAAATAAATAAATAATAAACTAACGCCCTTTATTTCCTAATAGGGAGTATGCGAGGCCTTTTAACTCTATCTAGGTTTTTTGAGACTGACGGCATTTCAATCTCAACTGGTCGCCAATCAGAGATAGATAGCCCATGACTAACACTAATTATAAGCGACAACCAATGAAGAGACCGGCAAAGAAGTGCTGCCATCTCTTGGTACCTAACCGCAACAGGATATTTTACTGTCTGAAATAATGTAGGTTCTACGGTCGATTTTGTTGAGTGTATCGGACATAAAACCCGAGTTTCTGGAGAAAAAAAAAAAAAACCTCACTTGCCGTGCCGGAGATCGACTAACTCGGGAACGGTCAAAGAAAGGATTAGAAAAAAGTTCCTCTAGTCGGCGAGTAGTTCTAAGTTTATCGATTTTATAAACAAACTTAAAGAGGCCCAGACACTGCGAGCGTGTAACATTTACCGTAGCTCATACCAATAAATACACAATTAATTAGTGAAAAAAACTTATCTGAACCGGGAGCCTTCTGAACTTCAGAAAGTAGTAAACTTCAGTTATTGAGTACTTTTTTCCCCCCCCGCCATGGTCTATTTATAGTTTTGAAATGTATCTGAAGTATGTCAATATAGGAAAAACGGGCATTTTTAATATTTTTAGCATCCACATTTATGCAGCCATGTGTTTGATCACTTTCTTTTAAATTCTTTAATTTTTTAAATATTTAATCCAAGGTTTTGCCTGTACTTCGTTTTAACAGGAAGCTGCTCTATGCCTCACTAATTTATCACTCGTTATTAGATAAAAATTATATTATATTAATCGAAATCGAACAATGACTATTAATAAAATCATCTTCAAGAAAGTTCTATTAAGACAAAAGCAACTATATTTAATGAAGAATATTTTTAATTATATTGTACTATATACACCAGGGATTCCCAACCTTTTTATTCCAAGAGCACATTCTAAAATACCGATAGGGCGACAGGCGCCATCTATTTTTTCAAGCACATTTTTTAAAATTCTTTTGTTAAATGAATACATACAAAGTTTACATTATAATCAAATGTTTTATTACTTAAAAGTTTACATTATATAAAAATTTAAATATAAATATCTAAGTTAGTGTGATCTTTGGCATTGCATTTCATTGGCCAGTGCTTCATAATTAGGAGAATATCATGATATTCCAGTTCTTAAACAATCATCAAGATGCTCATCAGTGACTCGTGATCTATATTTTGATTTTATGATATTCATGGTTGAAAACAATGATTCGCAAAGGTATGCGGATCCGAAAAACTATTTTTATCTTGTACGCTGCTCTTTTTAAGAATGGAAACTTTTTTTTTTTATTCACTAGATTCCAGAAGTTTTCATCTGTTATATGGGATTTTAGCGTAATGTCATTCTGAAGATCCAAAATTTCTAGCTCCAGTTCTTCGGCATTTACTTGAATAAGCTTTGCAATGCATGTAGCTATTTCCATTATATTTACTTGGCAAGTAAAAGGACTGATAAAAAAAGGAGATCATGGCTCGATGATAGTAAATTCCTGAAATCTCTTTTCAAACTGTTCTTTAAGCACTTGAAAATGATTTACAAATGGTGACAAGTTAAATTCACTATCGCGCACCATTTTTTTCATATTTAGGAAATGAACGAGAGTTCCCATCTGCAGATGTGATATCCAGAAATCCAATTTTGCTTTAAATGAGTTTACAGAGCCTATCATTTTAACGATATGTCTATCTTTACCTTGCAACTCCAAATTTAAAGAATTCAATTTTTCCATGATGTCTGTGAGAAAACATAAATCCAACAGCCAGCAAAAGTCATTTAGTTCATCAAAAGTTTCATTTTTGACGTGAAGATATTTTTTTATTTTTTCAATTAAGCTTAGAAATCTTGTAAGGACGTTACCTTTACTGAGCCAACGTACTTCAGTATGCAGGATAAAATCACGTTCTTTATCTTCAATGTCTTGCAATGGAGCCTTGAAAAGTCGGTGCTGCAAAGGGGATGCTCGAATGGAGTTGGTTATTTTTGTAACAATTTTCATAACATTTCCAAAGGGCAGTATTTTACTGCACAAAGCTGCCTGGTGGATAATACAGTGGTAGGACATAAAGTTTGGAAATGAATGATCTTTCTTGCAGAGTACAATAAATCCATTGATATTGCCAACCATTGCTGGTGTCCCATCAGTAGTTATCGCCGACAGCTTGTGCAAAGGCATATCTATCGACTTGACATATATTCTGAATGTTGTTCGTCCTTTCATGAGTAATATTTTCAGTAGATCTTCTTTTGCAGTGAAGTTACTAAATACCATTCTCACCATAATTGCTAACTGTGTTGTGTCTGATACATCTGTTGACTCGTCAAATTGTAAAGAGAACCAGTTACATATTTCCAAGTCACTTTTTAACTGAGTTTGTATGTCCATTGAAATTACATGTATTCTTCTTGTGACGGTATTATTTGACAAATGTAAATCTTGTATTGCTGACATAATCTCGCATTTGTTAGAAAATCCTTCAAAAAACAACCAGCACCAGTCAAAAATGCTTCTTTTAACAACTCGCCGTCTAGGAACAGTTTTTTCTTCTTTGCGAGCATGTGAGAAATTTTTAAAGAAACAATGGTGGCATTTTTAGATGTTACCACATGTCTCGTGAAAATCGACTTTTGGACAGACAGGTTCGATTTTAGTTGATTTATTTTTTTCGTTCTTACAGGGTGTCCCAAAATTCACGCAAGATTTAAATTTAGCGGCATTTGTGCGGAAAAGTGTTGCCAACGAGAAAAAAAAAAGACAGCGTGAGAGCTGACAGTTCAAGGTTATTAAAAATGACCACACACAGCGAAGAGAGTTCGTTGAATGGATTATGGAATAATAATAAGTGGATGCTTATTTTTCGAACAAAATCATCTTCAGCGATGAGGCTCATTTTCATCTTGATGGCTTCGTTAATCGGCAAACTTGTCGCATTTGGGGTTCAGAAAATTCACGAGTGATTGTTGAGAAACAAATGCATCCACAACCTGTCACTGTTTGGTGCGGATTTTGAGCTGGAGGCATCATCGGTCCATTCTTCTTCGAAAATGCAGCTGGTAAGGCAATAACAGTTAATGGTGCTCGCTATCGCGACATGATAATCCAGTTTTGTGTGCCTAAATTGCAAGATATGGATGTGGACGACATTTGGTTTCAACAAAAGGTGCCACATGTCATACAGCCCGAGAAACAATTCAATTACTGCCTGAGTCATTTCCTGGTCGTGTAATTTCCCGTTCTGGTGATCAGAATTGGCCTCCCAGATCATGTGACTTAACGCCGTTGGACTTTTTTCTTTGGGGTTTTTTGAAATCTAAGGTTTATGCCAGCAAGCCCACGACCACCCGCGCCTTGAAGGAGGAAATTGAGCTCTGTATCAACGAAATTCAGCCACATTTATGCAAAACGGTCATGGAAAATTTCGACAAAAGAGTGCATATGTGCCAGCGAAGCCGTGGAGGCCATTTACCCAATATGCTATTCCATGCATAACCCTATACTGTATACTTTATGAATCAATAAGAAATTACAATTTTTAATTAAAAACCTGTGTTTTCTATCAAAATTACTTCTTGCGTGAATTTTGGGACACCCTGTATTTCAGATTTAACTGGATAATTCATATTAAAAGTGGCCTACATTGTTTAGAAGTGTCGTTCAATTATTTTATGTTTTTTCGGAATTGCAACGCTACTGTTGCACAACAAACAAACACAATTATCTTTAAAACTAACGAAACAATATGTTTCCTCCCAGTCAGTGTTAAAATTATAGGTTCGTTGTATTTTACTTGATTCACTCATTTTAGGATTAAAAATCAAAATATTTCAAAAATTTAAGTAGAAGACACTGTTAAAATTATGCGCATATAACTAGCAACAGATAATGAACAACTTCAAATGCGTGTCTACTTTACGTTGTATGCGTTTAATATTCGTCGCATGCGTCATATAGCATGCCATGAATTGTTGCGTGATGTGCACGTGATTATTTCAAACTATACGTCACACGGTTGAACAGCGGCGGGCACACACAAATTGGTCGACGGGCGCCATGGTGCCCGCGGGCATAGGGTTGGTAACCCCTGATATACACTTTCTGAGGTGAAGTTCTTAGGAAAAACAATGCATGAGCATTTCGTTTTTTACTTTTTCTTTTTAAATTGAAAGGAAAACAGAGCTTTCCTTTCGATTAATATTAGCACTTTATACGAAATACGGGAAGCAGTTCCTGCATTTTGTGTGTTTGTCAAACTCAAGAAAGTGACGAACCTATCACATTTAGTATACTCTATGAGAACTAACGAATTAACGGTGATATAATTTCAGGTTCCTGCTCGAATGGTTTCAGGCCAAAGGATACTTTTTTTAAGCTACATGAAGTTTCCACAAGCATGCTGGTTGCGGGCTCACGTTAGTCGATAAAATTGTCTACTATCAAAGGACATTCGCAAAACATTCATACTCAGTTTGTTGGTTGATACTATCAGATCGTTCAAACAGACCTGGCCAGTTGTCGTTTTGCAAGATTAAAAAAAAAATAAAACAGTTTTGGGAAACATAAATAACTGAGGAAATAAATAATTATTTCCTCAGTTATTTATTCCGAATTTTTATTTCAAAGGGAGTAGGAGATGCCGTTCAGTTTTAATTGACTTTTTTTTTCCTTTTTTTTTTTTTTTTGAGTCAACTGACTCAAAATAACTATCAATAATTTTAATTGAAAATCATCTTATGGTGACCTGTCGCCAATTGGGGGTCTAACACTATATCTTATTGTCTTGTTGACTGGAGAAAATCGACTGTAGAACCAACAGTAGACAATAATATGTAGTTGCAGGATTTAAAACTCGCGTTTACTGGAGAAAAAAACAAACCCTACTTCCCATTGGTAGAGATCGCCCAACTAGGGAACCAGTGGAAGAAAATTTCTCCAAAACGTTCTTTTTCGCTATTAGAATCAAATTTAAAATGGTCTTTTCTCGAGTGGCCTAGTGCGACCGATGTAACGCCATTTCCACAGAGCTAGAAAGCCTCAAGTTTTGAGAAGAGAGAATGAAATGATGATTTGTGATGTCCTGTTAGCTCGATAAAGAAATGCTTACTGATAATTTTTTATGCTCAATAAGCATTTATCTAGGCGTAGGTTTATAAGAAAGTTTATAAGGCGCAGTTCATAAGAAAGGTTCTGATAATTGGACAACATGTTTATTAAGATAAATAACAATAAAAAAAAAACCGACAAGTTTCGTAAGTCGTTTGACTTACATATTCAGCGGTCAAAAGTAATAAAAAGTTTAAAAAAAAAAAGTTCACAAGAAATGAGAAATTACTCAAATATAGTCCATTCTATGATATTATGGCCGTCTAACTGTTCATTAAATTAAATATCCGAATGTAGATTCAGTGCAATGCTAAGTTTGAATAATGCTGGATGCTGTCACGTTCTGCAGTTCAAGTTCACATTGTCTGAGGTCTGACTTGGGTATATTTTTTTTTATCAATCATGACCAAACTTGGTGTAGAATTAGGCCCTGGGTTTTGCTGCATTGCGTTGAAATTCTAAGCATATATGCAGCTTCTTTAAATTTCCTTATGTAACAAGTTATTTCAATGTACGGCATGTTTGTTTTTTCCCAGAGTACATTATGGCCGGTGGAAGTTGTATGGTATGCTAGGCTTGATTTGCGTTCTCTTCTTTTTTGCACGTCTTTTTAATGTTCGTTCATGCGGATTTTCCCTGATCTTCCCGTCTGGCCAACATAGCAGATGGCACAGGAACAATGACTTTTATAAACACCTGGTTTTATTAAAGGATGATGTGAAGGTTTTGGGGAATGTAGAAATCGTGAAATTTTTTACAGAGCTAGAAAAGCAACTTTGATGTTATGTTTGTTTAGTAATCTGGCCATTTTGTCTGTAACATTCTTGATGTATGGAAGCGTTCTTAAAATCTTGCTTTTGTGAGATGCTTGTAGTGTGTTGAGGAATTTTTTTTGATAGTTTTAGGTTCATAACTATTTTTGTTTTTGAGGATCTGTGTTAAATATAGAAATTCTTCATTTCTCTGTTTTTCTGTGCTGGAAATATTGTAACCTCTGTTTCTCAAGGTTTTAATTAAACCTATTTTTTGCGAGGGGTGGCAGTGTGAGGCCGCATTAAGAAATCTTCCTGTGTTGGTGGGTTTTCTATAGATGGAGTAGGATAATTTATTATCTCTTTCATTGACTTTCATAGGATATCAAGAAAGGGGAGTTTTTTATTTGCTGTTTTAAGGATACTTGTGGCATAAGACTGAATGATAAATGCACGTAAACACAAGAAAGATATTTAATTAACCAAATATTTCGGACTGGAAATAGCAGACCATCTTCAGTGTTAGTACAAGAACAGTTTTAAAAAATACAAGCTAGAATACTAACAATAGATCGTTAAAAATAGACGCCGCGTGATGTTATATCACTAAGTGTTAAGTATAAAACGGAACATTTTGAAGTAGAGACATGATTGGAAAAAAAAAATAATAATGAGTAATCTTGATTAGACTTTCCCAGATTTTTGATATAGATATACAGTGATTACGATTCAGGTTGGGACGATGGAGTAAGGCCTCCACGCTTTCCTTGAACAAACATTCGAACCTATAACGGGATCTATGTAAGAGGCGAGTCCAGGGCCAAAAGATGCTATGGTCAGTTTCAATCCCGTGTTGAGCCAATCCAGACTTTTCAGGTTTGTTGTGAAGAATGGAGGATTGATATTCTTGGATTCTTTTTTCAAGAGGACGTCCAGTCTGTCCAAAATAGGAAAGATCACAGTTGCAAGGAATTTGATAAACTCCAGGAAGAGATAAAGTTGAGCGTTTGTCTTTAGGAGAAGGAAAATGAGAAGACAATTTGTTAATAGGTGAACACGTAGTTGTTAAATCATATTTCTTTAAAATTCTTGCGATAGGTTCTGAAATACCGGAGATATAAGGAATAGGCACTCGACGTATTGAAACGGTTTTGTGGAGGACTATAAGAAATGAGATGTTGAGTACTTTTTTTTAGAAAAGCCATTGAGTTTCATGTGTTGTTGGACAGCAGAAAGTTCTTTCTGTAGATAATCAAAAGTAGAACAATTAGTTTTGGCTCTTCTGATGATTTTTTTATGTTCTTCTTGTTCCAAAATAAATTTTATGTTGCTGCCATCAAGTCCCTGTATGAATGCCCAGAGTTTTGTGCCAGGGTAAACAGCACAAAGTTCGAACCTTTCACAGTCGCCGTTGGCCTCCGCCAAGGGTGTGTTCTGTTACCCCTCCTTTTCATAATATTTATGGACTGGATTGATAGGCACAGCCGAGGCAGTGAGTGTGTCAGAATTGGAAGATGTAGCATTGGACGTCTGCTTTTTGCAGATGACCTAGTTCTGCTTAGCTCTTCCACAGATGACCTCCATGGGCCCTGGATAGGTTTGTAGCTGTTTGTGCAGACGCCAGAATGAAGACAGTGTGGCCAAAACTGAAACATTTGTGGTCTCAAGACAACCATCCCAGTGCACTCTAAATGTAAGTGGAGTCCCAATGAGGCAGGTGGAGAAGTTTAAATACCTTGGGTCCATATTCACGAATGATGGAAAATGGGACGTAGAGCTTGATACTCGAATTGGCTTAGCAAGCTCAATATTGCAGGAGCTTGACCGTTCGGTAGTATTGAAGCGAGAGTTAAGCCAGAAGGCAAAGCTAGCTGTCTTCAATACAGTCTATGTCCCCATCCTCACATATGGTGATGAGAGTTGGGTAATGACCGAAAGAATGCGGACACGAATCTAAGCAGCCGAAATGAGGTTCCTTCAAGGGGCTGACAAGATTGGACAGAGTCAGAAGCTCTGCAAATCGGGAACCCTCAATACTCACCCGCTGCTTCTCCGTGTTGAGAGATCACAGTTACTTTGGAACAGGCACCTGGTCAGAATACCACAAGAGAGGCTCCCACAGAAGGCCCTCTTTGCCAAGCCCGAGGGTGGGAGGCCACGTGGAAGGCCAAGGACTCGCTGGATAGATTATATCCAAAACCTTGGGTGGACACGTTTGGGAATCCCACCAGAACACCTGAGCTTGGTGTCAGAGCATTGTGACCATTGGAAGTTCCTCTTGCAGCTGTTGCCCCCACAACCCAATTAGGAAAGGTTGGCCTTGAAGATGTATGTATGTATGTATGTATGTATGTATATATGTATGTATGTGTATATTATTCAGGTAATCTTTGAAAGCAGTTAATTCCTCTTTTATCCGCCTTTAATGTAATTATCCGCTTGTTTTTGGCTCGGACAGTGCCAAAATGTCCCCCTATCTGCGCCTTTTGGTACTAAATCTTTTTTTGGTGGAAATCATCTCCCCATGCCTTCAAAACTCTCAATATACAATTTGGTCTCATTCCGTTTATTGGTTTTAGCTACAGATGCCTCCAAAGAGGGAAAGTTATTTTATGTCCACCTGGTACATACACACTGTAAGTACAGTGTATATGTGTTTGAATAAAATATCAAAAGTATGGTAAAAATTAAAAAAAAAAAATTAAACATGAAAAAATATTGTTTATTATCGATAAAATTATACAGTTTGGTATAATTCAATATTTAAAAGTCAATTAATTTACAATAATCATGCATGTTGGGTCTACTGTAGAATACTTGAAGTTCATTTCAAGTTTTTCTTTGTTGATCATGGTATATGCCTCAGTGGTCAATTTTATTTCTTCTGTAGGCAATTTATTCTTAAAATTAGCTAATTTATCATTGTTAAATAATTTAGAAGCTACTAAATGTTTAGTGAAAGAATACCTTGCATTTCTGAGGTCATAATTGTCAATAACTACTACTACTCTCCGTCTGAGAGTAGTAGAGGTTGGGTGTAGTGGTTGAGACAGTTGTAGGTGTCCTCCCTCGATGAGTCTTCGGACTCCTTGGAGGTGTCAGGAATAATAATAATAATAATAATAATAATAATAATAATAATAATAATAATAATAATAATAATAATAACCCAAATTTCTAAAATAAAAACTATAACAAATGTTATGTCTTTAATTGTAATGTCCAAAAATATTTAAAAATTTAAATATTTTTGGACATTACAAAAAATTTTAAAATATTTAAAGAGATGGAGTAAACATGATAAGCACTACGAACACTCTACTACTGGCGCAAACTGCATATAAACAACAGTGGAACTGCGCGATGGACAGTGCCGTATTACGCTAATAGCTTGCATCTCACTATAACGTGCATATATTTGGGCGCGTAGCAATATGACATTGTGGTAAACACAGTGCTGCTAGCGTCCTGCGCCCTCCTAAGTGCTACAAGATGAATTTTTATTATTTTTTATACAAAATAAGAGAATTGTATAGGATTGCTGATGATAAAATTAAATATTATAAGCAAATATAAATAAATTAATAAATATATTTATATATCGAGAAAAACTGGGGGTGCTGCAGTTCTGTAGTGCCTATGCACGAGCCGCCGCTGGATGAATTGCTACGTCTCTGCATTCCTTTTAAACTAAAGTTTTCTTGCAAAGCTCTCTTTCCCATACGCTGAAGTTGGGTATTCATTTGCCAATCTCCATAACTAGAGGCTCTCATTGCAGATTCTTTCGAGCTCTACAGAATAATGTTATGAAATGTAAACGACTATATAAAGAAATTGCAATCGCATAATTTCTTCCTGCTTCTCTCGTAAAGTGTGCATTCAACAGAGGGAATAATAATAATAATAAAAAATACTAAAACCCTTTGTGCATATTTTCGGACTTGCCCTCGTAATGATACAGAACATTATTATTATTATTATTATTATTATTATTCCTGATACCTCCAAGGAGTCCGAAGACTCATCGCGGGAGGACAACTTCAACTGTCTCTACACCTTACCTCTACTACGAATCAACGCCATCTACCGCCCACCTCCAACACCACCACAACTAGTAATTTTTGTCTGTAAATTGCGTGTGTTCTGAAGGGCCGATTTGTATGTATGCGGGATGAAAAACCCGAGTTTCCGGGAGAAAAAACCCTGCTACCTCCGTATGAGATCGGCTAACTCACCATCGATTGAAATCGACCAGATAAAGATTCCTCCCGTCGCGACGAGAATCGAACTTAGGCCTATTCCAATCGAAGGGCGCAATGTACCGTCGTTCTTCCAATTGCGCTACGGAGGCGCTATTATCTCTCTAAATTAGGCCGCTTTTAATGCCTTCCAAGAAGTTCAGCAGTTATCTTACACCATTTTGTGGAAACCTTGGCATGAAAGTCGTGGTTTTTGCCAGTCGTCAAAATGAATTTTGTATTCACCAGCCTCGTCCTGTTTTTCTGGTTCGCTTTGATAGTTGCACTACTTTTCTGTGGATTGCAATCACTTGACTTATAATCAATTTTTCCGACATCAAATTTACTTTATTGCTGTTTTTTTATTTTAATACCTTATACAAATACAATTGACTTTTATTGCAAATATCTAAATATGCCTGTTAACTTAATGGAAGTTAAGTATTAATGTGCTTTTAACAAAGTACATTAATACTTAGGTGGGCTTCACAATTGGTTAATCCTGTCTTTTCTTTTGTTACGAAAAGTTTAAGAACTTTTAAGAACTACCGATCAGTGTTAATTACCTCATTTGCCCTTTCTTACCCCACTCCCCCCTCATACCTATACCTTTTCCACTAATAGAAACCAATGAGAAATGGTTTGCTATTCGTCGACTTTCATTGACCAATGATAACGTGTGTAAGAACTGACTGGTTTCAAGATGGCAGCATGTTCCGAGCAAGAGTTGGAGGAGAAATCGTCGGATGAAAAGCTTCCTCGTACCTCATTTTCTCGTCATCATTCTGATTATAATGTTGATTCCAGTCGCGTTAACAAAAGTAACCATAGTGAAATGCCAACAAAAGTGAACCATGAGGTAATATATTTCGTGAATTATGATGCGTACTTCATTCAGTGTAGGCTTTCTATATGCCATGTTATCCTAAAAGTGAACCATGGTTTATTTTACTGTCCAAGTAATAATCGTATTATTATTTATTTATTTATTTTAAACATAACACCAGGTAATCCATTTTAATCTAAATGTTTTGGCCTTTTTGTAATGTTAGTTTGTTGTAGAACATTTCAAAGGAATAAATCAGAACAAATAACTAGTAAAAAATTTAACATCATCCTGGAAATAGTGATTTATTAGCAACTTCCTTTTAGTTTAGTCAATTCTGTAAGTTTTTTAAGTTTTTAATGCAGCATTAGAGATGGATTATAAGTTTACAAATAAATCAAGCCTTGCGTATTATGTCAATAATAGCCTAAAACTACATGTTTAAATTAAAAATTCATTCTGAACACCATTGCTGTACTCGATTCCCTAATTGAGCTTCTCATCGCTGTGCTTACTTCACTGACAAGCGATGAACCTTGGACACAAAGATCCTTTTTTTTTTTTTTTTTTTTTTTTTTTTTTAAATTTGGTTTCTAATTTTATAAAAAGTTTGATATAAATGATTAAACTGTAGAAGTATTGAACGTGATTTTTTATGGCAACTTTCGCAAAATAGGTTGAAATGTAAAAACCCATAGCATGCTAGTACTTCTGGATGAGCCGTGTATGGGCATCTGCACTTGGATATCAACCATGGTTTTGGGATTTCGTTTTCGGTAGGCAAATTGAAGTTAGTGCCTGGACAAAATCAGTCATTTATTAGCTTTTTTTTTATGTTAGCGTTATTAAAAAAATTACAGCTTTGCATTATGGAATTTGAACTAGCACTTTCTAACATAAAACAAATTCTTTGCTCATTCATCCACCATCATGATTAAGTGTTGGATCTTTAGTTGTCCAGTCCAGATTACTTTTTTTTAATGTGTATGTTACCCACAAAAAGTTGTAAAACTTTTATACATAATTATGATGGATTATTTAAGGTAATTTAGTTGGAATCTCTGCCCTGCTCTAGGGACCAAACATAATTGTCAATCCAAATAAGGCCTGCTTTATCCAGGGTTGTAGCCTCTTTCTAATTGACAAAATTCATCTGTCAATTACAAATTCAGTGATTCATCCTATGGTCGAATATAAATTCCCAGTGTGTTATTTTAACCAACCAGCAAATTTAGCTTCAATCTGGCTTGATTTTCATCATGTTTTGAGTCTCTTCAGTATATTCTTTCACATATCTGGTTGTTCTGTTCAATATGCACAACTCATAATTCCCATTCTTTTGTGTATCTTCATAGAGGTTGATATAATAAGAAACTCCATTCAAGCCAAATAAGATTTGACCATTCTGATTTTGACATTTCTAAATTATGGTGTTGTCACACTCTGAAATGTAAAATTTGGTGTAAATCTCTCCCAGATGCTTTCTTATATTTCAGGTTTCTAATGGTTTTTCTACATCCTTAATGAATTTTTTAATGGTGATTCTAAACTGGAAAGTATCTAACCTATGGTATGCTATTTAGTGATTGGGTGGAGTTGGTAATGAAGAAAGTTGCCAGTGTTTGAACACAGATATGGGTTGAACTTAAAGATGTGAAAGGAAAGGTTGTTCTAAAGACAGCAGCAGGGAGTATGATCAAAGAAAAATTTGAGTGCACTGTGAATAAAGTAGAAAACTAGTTGGTACATGTGAAAATACCTGTAAAAATATTCAATCAGGTGGATCTGAACCTAGTTGCTCACTTTATTGAATTAGATGTGTAGTGACCTTTTAAGTACATAGATGTTAAGAGTAATATTTTATATTTACATTAATTTTGTAAATAGATTTGGCTGTTCAGATGTAATACATGAAGAGACAGAAGACCTTGTTTCTGGGATTGCCCAGTAGGATGTGGTATGTTTGTTCAGGGAAATAGGAGGCTGAAGTTTTCCCGAAATCTCATATTGGACTGAAATTTGGTATAGCTGAAAATAAGAGGGATTAAGAGATTTTTCTTGCATAACATTTGTATTTTGCTAGCATTTAAGGTTAACTTGTGCTTTATCATTATTTAGAGATCCTTGAACAATATTAAGAGTAAGGTATTCATGTGGATCTGGGTGAATTAATATAGTTAGATGTTGTCTTAGAACACTGAAATATAAAATCTGACAATATTGGACTCTTGACATATAGCAGATTAATTTTGAGGAAAATAGTTTATAGGAAGTTGGTAATGATTTAAGCTTTTCATGTATACCCCTTGATTTATTTTATTTTATTTTATTTTATATGGAGAGCCCATCCATGAGAGGTTGGTCAACCTATGTAAGTTAGTACCGTCAATGGGCCAGGTTGCATATCAGGAATTTGATAAGGTATTTAGTTTAAAAAAAAAGAAAAAAAAAAAGTCTAACCCATTAACTTTATTTAATTGTTCTCCAAAAGAGCATTCCCAGAACCTCTTTCAGCCTTATAGGTTTCTGGCGGTAACTTAGCCTTATGAGCTAAGTTACCGCCAATGTTTATGGTATATTTGAGATTTTTAATGAGGAATGGAATGAGTGTTCAGGATTACACAGGTCTTTAAATCAAAACTCGTTGAATTGGATTTACATCTAGATAACTTTCCCTGAGTTTAAGCTGATTTCAGATTTCCCTTCATTCACAGATTGTTTTGAACCAGAAAAGTATATTACTGGTGTTTGTTTTCATGTATGTGTATTTTAACTAGACTAAATAAACATTTGATAAAATTATATGTAATATATAATTATGACTACACACACATATATAATTACATAATTATTGTAATAAGTGTTATATGAAAGAAGAGAAGGTTAGCATGCTCCTTGATAAGGACGGACCAGCCTCTGGGCCTAATACATATAAGGTTAACCCATTGCTGTTTTCTTCATGGCACTTAACCAATTTTTTGGCTGAGAGTAGTGGCATGCTTCTGTAATCCAGCTAGTTGGTTTGAGGTTGGGAGCTTTGCTCCTTGTCGTCCTGTGTTGATCGTGTGTCCGCACTAAGCACGGCGTCAATATGGTGACCTGGGAGAGCCTAGAGACACCAGGTTGACTGAGGAGTGAACTGGCTCAGGGCAGAAATGCAGCAGGCAAAAGCTCCCAACTTATAGCCCCTCCATATAGTGCAGTTGGAAGAACGATGGTATGTTGCACCATCTAAGTTCAATTCTCGTCGAGATGGGAATAATCTTGTGTTTTTCAATTGAAACGCAGTTAGCTGATCTGATATGGAGGTAGTAGGGTTTTTTCTGCCAGAAACTTGGGTTTTTATCCCACATATAGAAAAATCAGCCTTCAGAACACATGCAGTTTACAGACAAAAAATTCTATGGTGGTGGGCTGTAGATGGTGTTGGTGCAGATGGTGATGGTAGTAGCGGTTGGTGTAGTTGGCGGATATGGAGAGTTGTAGATCAGGCCCCCCCCCGATGAATTTTTGGACTCGTTGGAGGTATCATGAAATAGTAATAGAAAAGAAAATTATCACTTGGAAACAGAAGAAAGTATGAGTAAATATTTATTTGAAATTCATCATTTTTGAAAAAAAATCTTGTTTTGTCTTTTTCCTTTTTTGCATCTGTTTTCTTATGGTACTAGTAGTTTTCCTATTTCTTAGAATTATTAGTATTTACAGTTATGTATCTACAATCACTGATGTTCAAACTTCCCTAATACCTGCTTTCTATCTCTTCTATGTGAAGTCTTTTTCCCTGCTCTTTTGCCTTCCAGCATTCTCAGAGAAGATATTTAAAATGGATGGGAGAAATGTAGCAACCAAATTTTTCATTTCTTGTAATTTTTTAAATTGTGCTTATGAAATCAGATCATTCTCTGATTTCACAAGAGAATAAATATTTAAGAGAATATTTATTCTCTTAAATATTTTTCTGCTTTTTGAAATCAATTCATGCTTCTTTTTAGATTCTTTTTCATTATTTCTTCAAACTGTTCATCTGCACTTAATTTTTTCATGTTTGTTCACACAAGAATACTTTCTTTGAACTTGTTATCTGAAATAAATAGCAAACTAGTGCCTAGTGAGCCGATTCAGATAAGTTATTCTATGAATAATTAATTATATATGCGTAATTGTTGGAGTAAGAGTGGCTGTAAACGGTGTGCGCTACCGGTATTATTACTGTGGGGGATTTTTCTTGCCTAAACTTAATTACGAAATCGTTATTATTAGACCTAGTAACCTACAGGGAAAAAAAAAAAATGGCGGCGGCTTTGTCATTCCATGATTTTAATTTAGATTTCAGTCATTTCGTTAAGTGTGAGGTCTGTTATATGTACTCCTTCGATTGCATAAACGATTTGTGGATGTTTAGCGCGGATGGAAGAAGGGTGTGTGCGAAGTGTGACCTGAATGAGGAACTAATGAATGCAAATATGAAATTGATGACAGAAAGTGTTAGTAACGATTGTGTCACAAGTGCATGTTTGAAAGAAAAGGATGGTGAGAAAGAGGCGAAAAAATGTTAAAAATTCAGGAAGAAAGAAAAAGAGCGATTTGAAAACTGTAACAGATGTTAAAAGGGACGAGACTGGCGGAAAGACACGAAATTGAGAGAACGAATGAAAGTAGAAATGGCGTGACGCAGAAGTCGCAAAGATTTAATGATAGAGAGAATGTGTCGCGAGATTCAGAAAGTGAATTGGATTGGACGAGGCAAGAAATGAAATGGATACGGAATGAAATTAAGAGAATTCAGGTCAAAACTATTAAAATAAATCATGATGGCATGAAAGAGTTCATGAAAGATGAGTGAGTGGCGTTGTATAGCAACTCCATTATTAAAGGTGTGCTAGAGGATAAAATGCACAAGGTATGTTTTCCAGGTGGTAAAATAAGTGGAGTGATTGAGGCATTGGATATGAGGCAGGAGCGAACAAAAGAGTTAATTGTATTAATTGGTACAAATCATTTGAGTGAGAACAAAGAGCATGTCAGAATGAATGTCAGGAGGCTGCTTGGAAAGATAAAAGAGAATAGTGTGACAGGAATGGTAGTCAGTGTGTTGCCTAGGTATGACTGTGGTGAAATGAGGCGGAGAGCAAGGATTACGAATGATATTCTGGCTGAAATGTGTGAGGAGATGGGAGTACAGTTTGTTAATGTGTGGAATGAGTTTGAGGGACGAAGTAAGCTGTATGGGAGCCATGGACTGCATTTGAGTGGTTATGGCATGAGTCGCTTGGAGAGACTGCTGCTGGAAGGTACAGAAGTGAATAGAGAGAATGAATCAGATCGAGAGGGGAGTGATGTGGAAGAGCAGGAGAGTAAGACAGGAGAGATTGAAGAAGTGGAAATGAATGGGGAAGTGAGTGGTATGAGTATAGAAAATGAGAGAATGGGTGTGCAAGAGGAGCAGGGAAACAGGGAGGCTCAGGGTGGACAGGGATACACAGCGTGAGAAAGGTGGATGCTCCAAGAGGAGGTGAGAGCATGTCCATACAAAGTAGAGATGCAAGAGGGAAATAGGGCCAGTGGTTTTGAGGCAGTGTGGTGTGAGATAGAGGTGAATAGAATCAAATACTTGGTGGGATGTTGTTATAGACTGGTAATGTGGATGGTGGTGATAGTGAAATGTATAGTGAAATAAGCCAAGCAAATAAGAAAAGGGTGATCATTATGAGTGATTTTAATTATAGCAATATAGACTGTAATGAAGAGATAGCAACTGGAAGTAAAGAAAATGAGTTTCTTGAGTTTTTGAGGGATAACTACCTCAGACAGTATGTAACAGAGGGCACATGAGGATTAAGGGTCTTGGATTTGGTCATCTCATCAGAGGATGTAATTATAAATGAGCTGTCAAATCATCCACCAATTGGTGAAATTGACCATGAGGTGATTACCTGGGTGGTTGCCAGCAGTGCAAGGACCCCTGTGAAAAAAGGGTATATGTGGAACTACAAGGGGGAGTGATTATGAAGAGCTGAGGAGACAGCTTGCGGATGTAGCATGGAATGAGGAGTTAGCTGGAAAAGAGATCAATGCAGCTTGGGGGATTTTCAAAAACTATGTCTAAATGCAATGTCTAAATGTATTCCAAGGGTGAGAAGGTTAAATAAGGTAGGTGTGAGATGGATGAACAAAGAGATTAAGCATGCGATACAGAGGAAAAGGGCATTGTGGAGGCAGCATAAGAGAAGTGGAAGTAACCAATTTCATGAGGTCTACAAAGACCAGGCAAGGAGAATGACTTGGTTGGTGAGAGTAGCTAAAGAGAGGTATGAACAGCAGTTAGCTAATGAAGCCAAAAAGAATCCTAGGGAGTTCTTTCAATATATAGCCAGCAAAAGTAAGAATGATTATGGAAGGATGACATTGATTGGAGGAAATGGTATAAAGACAGCTGTTACAGAATGTGTGGTGGAGATACTTAATGAGCAGTTCATAAAGATCTTTCAATCTTGTGAATGTGACTTCATAGAGAGATTGAGAGCAGTTGATGATGGGGAGGAGAGACTGACTGTAAGTTAGCAAGAGGTGTTTGGGGAGTTGAGTAAACTAGATGTAAATAAGGCTGTGGGACTTGATAATATATCACCGCATATTCTGAAGGAATGTGCCAGAGAGTTGACACCTACCTTGACATATTTTTTTAATACGAGTCTTGCACTTGGTCAAGTTCCTAAAGAGTGGAAGGAGGGCAAGATTGTTCTACTTCATAAAGGAGGTGATCGAACTCAAGCATCAAACTGTAGGGCTATCTCTGTGTCAGGTGTTGTGGTGAAGTTGTTGGAGAAGCTTGTGAGAACTAGGATCCAGAGTTGGGTTGACAACAATGGTATAATCTTTGATGGACAGCATGGATTTGCTAAAGGGAGGTCATGCTTTAGTAATCTACTTACTTATTACAATAAAGTGACTGCTTCCTTGGACAGAGGAGATGGATACACAGTAATATACTTGAATTTCGCACAGGCTCTTGATAGAGTACCTCATGATAAGTTGACAGTCAAACTAGAGCAGATGGCGTTGGATATTAGATTAGTGCATTGGATTGGAGACTGGCTATCTGATAGGTATCAACAAGTTGTGTATGGGGGTGCGATATCCAGGAAAAGGAAAGTCACTAGTGGAGTCCCTCAGGGGGTCTGTTTTAGGGCCATTACTATTTAACTTGTATATTAATGATATTGGGCGAAGATTTGGGTGGAGATATTCAGTTGTTTGCAGATGATGCAAAGTTGGGACGAACCATAAAGAGTAGTGAAGATGTGGCCTTGCAAGAAGACTTGAATAAATTGAGTGATTGGGCAAGCAAATGGGGATGTGAGTTCAATGTTGCAAAATGTAGGGGTTTAAAATTTGGAAAAGAAAACAAAGATGGGATGCAGAATTTATGCTTGGTGAGAATATATTGTTGGAGGTAGAGGAAATATGAGATCTGGGGGTGATAGTTGATAAGGATCTAAAATTTAGGGGACACATCGCCAAAATTGTGAAGACAACACAAAGATTTCTGGGAATAATGCGGAGGACACTGACATGTAGAAGTAGGGAGATTTTTGTTCCATTGTATAAGGCTTTGATTTGGTCACATTGTGCCCAGATTTGGTCACCGGGTTTTCAGAAGAATGAAGAGATGTTGGAAAGGGTCCAATGGTGACCGACTAAGGTAGTTTCTGACCTCTGGAATGTTGATTGAGAAGATGTAATTTGCAGAGTCTGGTGGAGAGAAAGAAGAGGTGAGATATGATATACCTACAAGTTGGTAAGGGGTTGTTATAAGATCAATGGTGGAGAAGTTCTACAGAGAATAGTGGGAGATCAGGGGAGAACCCATGGTCATCCCTGGAAACTGTATAAAGAGGGTGTGAGTAGGGGAGTGAGAGGCAGGTTTTTTTTGTGCAGTGTTGTGAGTGATCGGAATGTCTTGCCTGAGAGTGTGGTGTTTGCAAGGAGTTTGAGTGTGTTTAAGACACGGTATGATGAGATGTGTGTGTGATAAAAGGACCTCCCAGATGAGTCTTTGACTCCACGAGGTCTTGAGAAAAAATAATAATAATAAACTTTTCAGATTTTGCCATTCTTTTAATGCTTTGACAAATTGTTTCATTAACTGTATCCACAAACTTTTATAGATTGAATCATGACAAGTGTTTAAATTGGAACTGATGGGATTGTATAACAATTGAGTTCGATAGAGGATTTACTATGAGATGGATATTTTGAGCAAGATGCTTATGAGTTATCATTATCTCGAAGGAGAAAGGCAATATATATGGGTGTATTTTAAGACCACTATTGTTAAACTTTAATGTTGTTAGAATATGCAATTGATTACAGATGATGTAAAATTGGAAAGTAGTGAAACACGTGTTATGGCTTTCCAGGATCAGGAAAGAGGATCCTGGTAGTCTCTGCATTGGCAAGTATTAGTCCTGGATAGACCTCCCAGGATCAGTTGGCTAGTGGGTTTATGTGCAGTGCTCAACAGTGTTGAAGTAAGTCTCGTTTCTGTGGTCTGTAACCAGGGTTCTGAATCCTCCATATGAGAATGATGAATTTGGCCCCAGAGGAAGTGAGAATTCCTCATGCTTGTCGGGGCTTCAACAACAACCACCCCACTATAGAAACAGTTCTCATATCAGCTGACAGCAAAAAATAAAAGAGCAGAAAACAGAGACATCTGCAAATATACTATTTTTCCTCATTATTCATTCAACAGGCAAGCTTGCAGTTTGGAAAATGTCACCCTTCAGAGTTTAGATTGATTTCCAAAATTTGTAGGAAAAAGCTTCATTCAGGAGACATTCTTATTAAAACATTCTCCCAAAAACTTTCAGGACCAACTCCTTCAACATTAACTTCCCAGAAAATTGAACTACTCTCAAGGAATAATATTAGAGTAAGACCTGCTTTATGTTCATAAAGAGATTTGCCCAGATTTAAATGAAGTGACAACCATAAGAATTTTTATATGCAGAGTTGGTACCCTAGTATAGAAAGAGCATCCTTACATTTATCTTCAAACATCAGCATCATTGAAAGCAGGTTATCTTAGTTGCCCTGTTGAGCTCTATATACTGAATTCTTTGTGATGCTTCAAACATCAGAAATATGGTTATACTAAGGCTACTTATTGTGACTATCTGTCCCTGATGTAGCAGTAGATAGCATTAAAACACAATAAATGCAAAACACCCAAATGTGCTAATTTTGAGGGAGAACATCTCACCCACTCCTGAGTTTCTTCATGTTGGAGGCTTAATGGATTGTAGATTTAAGATTTGGGAAACACTTATCATCAGAGATCCCATCTTACATTCCAGGCCACCTACAACTGCCCTTAGAGAACGCTCCACCTAGATAGAACTTTAGAGTCACCCATGTGGTTGGGCTTAGTGTTGTGTGATATTTGTGTATATGTTACATTAGTTTTTTGTAATCCTGAAGATGTCTCAGTGACTGAGACAAATATAGGAAGTATTAAATTCTGTTTTAATTCTTTCTGAATGCTATATACAATCCAGCACTGGTATACTCCTCAGTTTCTTTTCCTTCTTTCACCTGCCAAAGGTGGAAGAATCAAAAGACGAAGACTAAGCAGAACCTATCATGTCAGGAGACAAAGAAGTATAACTCAACAACCTCTAGTGGAAAAGTATCTAAGGGAATGCCAACACAAATGGCTATCCCACATTCCCTTGATTATATTATTCTTAAATGGTATGATATACTTGCAATCTCAATAGGGCAAATCAGGAGAAAATCACCTTGCTCCTGAAAACATGCCAGAAATGATCAAAACCCATTAATATCTGAAAAATAATTTATTTTGCACCTTAATGAATAAAGGATATGTCTTCAGATCTGCTAGATGGGATGGATACCCATCTCCCAGAGTAAAGAAAACCAAAAAATAGTGTACAGGGTAAAATTTGATGTCTTGGAATTTTTTTTTTCCCTGAGGAAAGAAATGGAGCTATACATAGTCCCCCGAAAAGCGAAAAATCCAAGATGTTTTCCACGTCCTGTTTCCCAGATATTTTCACATAATTTTTTTTAATTGCTGATTTTCGTGTCAGCGTTGTTATAGCAGTTATTCATCTTGTAAATTATTTTTATTTTTTGTGTATGTATTTATTTTTACTTGTTCCGGAAACAGTCTAAAGACCAAACCTGGAACTTTTTCAAGCCACTTCAGGCCCCCAATAAGTGAGGCAGTGGTCTCATACCTGACGATAAATTTTCTCCAGCCTAGAGACAATTACAAACATTCGACATGGATGTTTATAATTGTCTTTAGGTAGGAGAAAAATCCCACAGCCTGTTGGTTGGAAAGTAAATATGCTTAGCAGTTTAGAAGTATAACATTATTTGCATAAAATAAAGAACAGAGTTTAATATTTCCAATTTTGATATCAAGTTTAATGCTGCTTTTTGTTTCATATCTCCCTTACTTAATTTCATAAGTAAGGGAGATAGCATGCCTCCTTTTTTTTTTTTTTATCTGATATTATATTAAACCATTTATTTTCCTCTACCTCCTTCAATTCTGTCATCTAAAAGTTTTTACATTATTATTAACTGCTTATCAACCATTTCCCTCCAAATTAGTCTTATCTGCTAGTTCTCCATTATTGTCAGCTCTTATATTATGGTCTTCTGAGGCACTTTCAACTGAATCAATCCACTTAATCTTTCTTCTCCTGTTCTTTTCTGCTCATGCATTTGAGTGCTAACAACTTTAAGATCCCTCCTCCTATCTTTGTTTTTTTAACGTGATTCTGCCATTGATGCCATCTGTTCACTCTCCTTTCTAAAATTTATCTGTGGTCTTTTTGAAGTGTTTTACTTCTAGCTCAACTCTCAGATCCATAAGTTAAAACTGGCTTGAACACTGCTGGTTTAGTGATCTAATTCTCTCTTATTCCATATAAATTGACTCTTATTCCATATATATTAAGTTGACTTCCCACTATATTAGCTTTACTTATTCTGTTGTCTTTTTCATATATAATTTGCGATCTTGCAAAAAATTGTGCCTAGATAGCCGAAATGTTTTACTTGTTCTATAGGGGTTTTTGTTAAAAATGCAGTGAAAGTTTTCTATGTTCTCATATGTATTTTCTTAGTTTTGGTCTTTTCATTGAACCAAGATATAACTTATAATTGCTCTTTATAAGATTTCATATATACCAAATAATTGTAGTCTTTTGAACAGTTTTTCCATTGGTATATTTTAATTGGTTTTCCAGATCCACAAAATTTACATATAGATCTGTTTGTCTTAAAGTAAAATCTTATCCTGATAGGTTTGGCCAAAACCTAATTTGTACCTCATTCTGTTTTTCTTTCATAATAATTAGCCTCTTTTCAAGTTTATTTGCTTAAATCTTACCTGGAACATTTAGAAGCTAAATTCCTCCATAATTCTTGCATCCAACCTTATTATTCTTTTTATAGATGGATACTATGAAACTTACTCCAGTCATTTGGATTAAAACCTAACCAGGCCTTCTGAATTATGCAATGTAGCCACTATAAATTTTGTTTGTGGCCCATACTCTAAAAGGTAAGTATTGTGCATTAGTGCTGTGAGTGGGCTGAAACATTTCCTTTTATTTTATTTTTTAATTTTAATTTTTTTAAATTTTTTTAATACTGGAAACCTGCTTGAGGGATCAAACATGGAGCTTCAACTCATGTCAGGCATGGTGGTTTTACACTGGGTAATGAAATTCATCTTCAGTATGTACGAACATCAGCAGGATTCAAACCTGCAGCCTATAGAAGACTGGGTGTGTTAACTATTCTGCCATTCGGAGACAACTGGCAGCCTCCATATTCAAGCAGAAATGTTCAGATATTGTGTATTTCTGGTATCCTCTATATTTCTGATGAACTTTCTCCACTTTGGTCTTTTCACTAGCCAAATATTGATATTTACTTCTTAATGCAATTATTTTGTGTAGTTTTTTGCTACTGCTCTGTTACTCTTAACAATTTTTGAAAGCAATTTTGCACGCACGCACACAAAATATCTACATTTCCAGTTTTAGCGTCACCTTTATCATCTCTCGCTACAGTAGTTTTTCCTCTATTTCTAAGATTTTTTAATAGCCTTCTACACTATTTGGTCATCTTCGTGATATTTATCTTATCAGTATCTTCTTATGATTTCTGTTTAGTAGCCTGTACATATAGCTTACTCTCTTAAATTTTTTCTATATTCTCTTAGAACACATTCTGACTCATTTGGCAGAAACTTTGAACTTATCAGACAACTTCACAATACAGCTTTCTTGCTAAATTAGTTGTCTTCAGATTTTCTCACTGAGTCTTCAAGGTTTAGTTTTTGTTTTTCAAACTTTCATTTTTTTATCCGATAACATTTGTCTAGTTCTGTAGTTCTCTGTTTTAAGTCTGTAGTTCACTTCTGAAAGATGTCTAATGCACTGTATGCGATTTGTTTAAATGCACTTTAGGTTGGAGATGAATTTCATTGCTTGGTGTGAGACCACTCTGCTTATTGGAGGCCAGAAGTGGCTTTAAGAAGTTCCATGTTTGGTCTCTAGAGCAGGATTTCTGGACCAGGTACAAAAATAAATGGGAAAAAAAAATCAATAAAAAGTATAATATAAAAAATCCTTAACCCACCCACAATACAAATGTACTATAGGTTCACAAATAAACTTTTCATTTGGTGAGAACCATATAAAAATGCTCTTGTGTCCTGAAGAAGTGAAGATATCAACAACAACATAATTGAGACTTATTTCTTGTGTGTGTTCATGTCATGTGAATACACTATATTGAAATTTCCTAAGAAGTAAGGTCAGCAAATCTTTAAGAGAATACATCAAAACTTGTATGGAATATGCATGAAAATAGTTAAAAGATGTTGGAAGGTTTTGGTTAGATTAGAGGTGAATATCAGATAGGTTCTAAACATTCTGAAGCCTATTGAAAAAAAACCTAGAAATGGAGAAGAGTGCTATAAAAGGAATCAAGTGATAAAGTTTACATAAGTGATGATACTTTGGATGTCAGGAGTAATTGCTGCAATATCCTCTGTAATAACTTCAATTTTTTTTTTATCATGTCTCCCCTTTTTTTGCCTATGAGCTAATTTTTGAAGCCTACAGATTGTCACTCTGCTTTCATAAGGAGCATTCCATAGACCTCTCATGATTATGAACTGAGAGAAGCAGTGACAGAACAATGGTAGAGAATAATAGCTTCTTATTCATAACATTCTCCTCTTTTTCGCATTCCTTATCTTCTTCATATGCACGCTGTTCTTCTAGTCGAAGGAGATCATTCTCGCTTTACTGTTCTGAATGGGAATCGAGCAAGTTTCTCGCATCTTCATTATCCATTTCACTAAACCGAAGTTCTTTTCCAATTGTGCTGATTTCTTCAATAATGTTAGATCTTGGATTTTGCACATGTTAAATTAGCATTTGCAGGAGGTTATGGCTGACTGTATACTATGGGTAAATATCAAGAATAGTGATCGGAGCTTGCTCCACCTTAGACATGAGTTGCCTCAGCTTGCACTACCTTTAGGGTCAGTTGCTGCAGTATCCAGGTATTTGCTTACGCTTGAAATCGCCGAACTTTATATAGTTTCTACTATATTCGGCATGAAACTCTTTTAGTTTCTTATTCGGCTAAGAAACGATATGGGATGTAATATCCCTTAACTTAAACAAGTCATATGTTGCCGAATTGAAGCCTTTGGCTCTTCATATATCTAATAATTTATTAGGACACCTCTCGGCAATACTCATAGAAGGGGTGTAAGTTCTGTTCGCTACAAACTTGATATTAACTAGGTCTACCTACTCACTGATGAGACCTCAATAAAGGTTGAAACCGGTCTGGGTAGTGACTTTCTCTCACAATGTAGAACAGAAATACAGCTCCTAGGAGCTAAGTTCACATTATGGGTAAATATTAAGAATAGTGATTGGAGCTTGCTCCACCTTAGACATGAGTTGCCTCAGCTTGCACTACCTTTAGGGTCAGTTGCTGCAGTATCCAGGTATTTGCTTATGCTTGGACTCGCCGAACTTTATATAGTTTCTACTATATTCGGCAAGAAACTCTTTGAGTTTCTTATTCGGCTAAGAAACGATATGGGATGTAATATTCCTTAACTTAAACAAGTCATTTGTTGCAGAATTGAAGCCTTTGGCTCTTCATATCATATATCTAATAACTAAGGAGTAATTTTTTCAAATAGGTTTTTAGGATATTTAACTATATTCCTATTAATAATATACACTCGGGTCTCTTTTTATGCATATCTTTTTTATGTGGTGCATGCTTCATGCAAATTCGCGGTTTCCCCATTGTACATAATGAACAGCATGTTGCAGCACATTCTGGCGTAACGTGAGTAATGTGTAAGCAGTGAGTGTCCGTGACAGTTTAATTTTGCATGTGAGTGTTTGTCTTTTCATTATTGTAAGTCTAAATTTTCCTAATTTTTATTTTAAAGATTTAATTTGGCCCAATGGAGGAAAAAAAAGAACCAAAGAAAAGCAATTCCTTTGGAAATTAAAATAGCAATTTTAGATCGCTTAGCAAAAGGAGAGGGATCTGTGGCGATCGGTAAACATTTTAATTTAGGTGAATCTACCTATAAGAGCAGTTAAAAAGAATGAAGTCATCATCATCAAATTCCTGCCATGTACCCTCAAGGGGTGTACAGGATATGATAGTACTACATGAAAAAAATTGCATCATTACTAACTTCCTATCTACAATTTTCCTCCAAATCAGTCTGTTACTTGTCAAGACACCAACATTATCAGATCTTATATTTCTATCGTCTAAGGCACTTTGTACCATATCAATCCACCTATATCTTAGTCTTCCTCTGGGTTGTTTTGCTGCCAACCTGGCAGAGAACACTTGTTTTGCTAATCTTTCTTCGCCCATTCTGTTTAAGTGACCATACCACCTGAGATTAGCTCTGCTAACGCATTCCTGGATGTTGACAATGTCAAGTTCTTTCCTAATATCCTCGTTTTTAATATGATATTGCCATTGATGCCATCTGTTCACGCCTATAATCTTTCTCAGGACTCTCATATCTGAGGTCTTTGGTGAAGTGTTTTACTTCTGACCCAGCTCTCAGATCCATAAGTTAAAACTGGTTTGAACACTGTCTTGTATACAGCTAATTTAGTGCTCCGACTAATTTCTCTCTTATTCCATATGAATTTATTCAATTGACTTCCTACCATACCCGCTTTGCTGATTCTGTTGTCTATTTCTATATTTAATTTACCATCTTCTGAAAAAACCGTGCCTAAGTAGCTGAAATGTTTCACTTGTTTCACAGGTTCTCCATTCATAACACAGTTGACATTTTCAGTGATTCTGCCTATTTTCATTGTCTTTGTCTTTTTATTGCTGACTTTCATACCATATCTATTACAACAGCTATTCAATTTAGTCAGAGAATCTTGCAGACTTGTAGCGGATTTATTTAGAAGTATAACATCATCCGCATAAAGCAAAGAGCTGACATTAACATCTCCAATTTTGATATCATGTTTAATACCACTTTCCTTCATAATGTGATCCATATAGATAATGAATAACAGAGGGGATAATGTACATCCTTGTCTCACACCAGATTTAACATTAAACCATCTTCCTGTACTTCAATTCTAACTGCTGACTTACAACTCAAATAAAGACTAAGTATTGCTTGATATAATGCCCCATTGACACCATATAACTGCAGTGTATTGAATAGCTTCTCTCTTGGCATCTTGTCATATGCCTTTTCCAAATCGACAAAACTTAAATACAGATCTTTGTTATATTCCCATGCTTTTTCGACTATTTGTCGTAAAGTGAAAATCTGATCCTGACAGCCTCTATTTGGCCTGAATCCAGCTTGTTCTTCACCAAGCTTTCCTTCCACAATTCTTCTCAACCGTTTCTCAAGTATACTTGCATAGATCTTGCCAGGAACACTCAGTAGGGAAATACCTCTGTAATTCTCACATTCAGTTTTATTTCCCTTTTTATATATGGGTACTATTAGAGCTCTACTCCAATCATCAGGAATTCGTCCCTCTGTCCAGGCTTTCTGAACTATGCAGTGCAGCCACTGTAACACTCTTATACCACCATACTTCAGCATTTTTGATCGAATATCATCTACTCCTGCTGCCTTTCCACATTTCAAGCCTTTGATGTCTTTTTCTACTTCAAGTATGGATATGTATTCCTGACTGCATGCCTGGTCATTGTTTTTTACCACTGTGCTATCATCACTGCTTGTTTCATTTAGCAGCTTTTCAAAGTAATTACTCCATACTTCAAGGATATCTTTTTCTCCCGTTTTCATGTCACCTTTATCATCTCTAACTCCTTTTACAGCACTCTTTCCTCCATTCCTAAGCTTCTTCAACAACCTCCAGAATATTTTGCCACCTTCTTGATATTTAATTTCTATATTCTTGCCAAAGTCCACCTATGACTTTTGTTTAGCTAGTTTTACACAGTGTTTAGCTTTCTTGCATTTGTCTCTGTATTCTCTAAGAAAATCGTTTTCTTGTTAATCACACAAATTCTAAATGAGCCATTAAATTCCAACGTCAGCTGAAGAACCGTATGTCTGGATATCGCGAGCTATATAAAAAATTTAGTAAAATCATTCATCGCAAAGTTTAATAACTGACTACATTGTAAGAAAAAAAAAATCAGCACAGAAGCAGGGTGAAGCTAATTCTGTTTGTGAAGAATCATTGCCTTTACCATATAGATCTCATGCACTGACTATCTTTTCTGGCGATGAAAGTGATTTTGCACCAGTTCGTAAATGTTGCCGAATATTGTCTATTAGCGACGATAATTCTGATGAAAAAATGTAAAAAAAATTGTTACTTTTCAGTAAAATTAAACGAATAAAGCTTTAAAACAAAACTTAGGGATTCTTATTTCTTGAATTTTTGTAAACTTTTTTTTATGCGATTTTAGGTTTAATTTAATTTGATTGCTTCAGTTTTATGGGATTTTAGAAAATTATGGAATGTATCCCTAATTTTTCAACGTAAGTTAGGTCTTTTTTGTGCGATTTTTTATATGCGGTTTTCTGTGGAACATATCTACTGCGTAAAAAGAGACCTGACTGTATTTTGTTTTTACTAGTGCCTGTAAGATGCAGTGCAGGGGAAGATTATTCACTGTGATGTAATTGCATTGCAAATAAAATTTGTCCTAGTGCATAACAATGAATTGTATGTTTGAATCCTTCTGTGGGCATGGTTATTTGTGATTGCCTGTGGAAATACTAGTAGTGGTAGATTGTGTGTGTAGATGATGAAAGTAGTTGCGGTTGGTGGAGATGGAGAGTTCTAGAGTAGGTGCCCTCCCTCAGTGAGTCTAGCAGTTTCCAACACAATCTTGCATGTTTTGAATTTTATCACAAAGAAGTTTGATTAACATGCATGTAATTGATGTTATGCCCAGGAAAATCATACTTATAGTTGGCATAATGAATTTGCCTCTCCATATAGTCACATGTCAATGATATATTATTATACATGTATCTCCATGCAATCCGAACTCCTCATGGGATCCATTATTCACACATTAGCCATCATTCACACAATACCCATCACACCTCTCCTTAAACTCATTCACTGATGAAGCACTTACAACCACCTCTGGCAACCCATTCCTTCCATTCACCACCCTCCAAGCAAAAAAATCTAGTCCACACCCTTGCAAACTTTAATCTATTAATTATGTAAGAGTGTGGTAAAGATTACCACGCTCTTACATAACTACCACTGGTGATCCCTTTATTCTCTTCTTTCTTGCCATGCACTGAAAAAAAAACGTCAATCCTATAAATCCCCTTTAATAACTTAAATGCTTCTATCATGTCTAATCTTTTTTCATCTATCAGCTAATTTTTGTAGCTTACAACCTGTCAATTTATTCTTATAGGGAGCATTCCACAGACCTGCAACAATCTTTGTTACTTGCCTCTGGATTCTCTCCACAACCTTATTGCCATGGAATCTGGGAGTCCAGATCTGTGTGCAGTAGTTCAGATGTGGTTTTATTAAAGTCTTATATAGGAGAACAATAACTCCTCTATCCCTATTTGTTAGTGTGTTTGTTAACAACCACATAATTTGATGTGCTGTTTTGGTTACCTTCACAGTATGCCCTCGCCCTGTTCACAATCGCCCCATCAAAAACTATTAGTGGTTGGTCAGTCATTTTCACAAAACAAGCTTTTTTTTTAAATGAAGCTTTTCATTAATTTGCACATGCTGACTTCAGTCAATAGAATGACATGTCATTCATTCCCTACCAGAGTAATTTATTGCACCATACCTACAAAACTGTTAATTATTGGCTATTTAACTGTAATAGATCTGTTTACATTCATACCTATTCTTTTTCCCTCAGTCATACTGGTCATATGCCAAGGGTTGATATCAGATTAATGCAGATTGAAATATAATTACCTACATCTTTTTAGAAATGTAAAAATATAAACAATTGTTGAATTTCTCTCAATTACCAGTTTATCAAATTATGCTCTTTCGTTGTATAGAGGTATTAAGCAAAGTTATAAATTTTATCGTTTCTCCTAAACATTTTTTAAGAAATTAATACATTATTGTCCCCTCCCAACACCAAACTAGAAAATGATTCTAACAAAGATAGTTTTTGAAAAGATGAACCATATCAATTCCAAACCTCATTTTTCATCATGCTTTTACATGCTTTATAAAATTTCTCTAATATTCTCAGTTAAGTAGATAGTAAAATATTTTCGTTTCTTTAATTTTCTTTTCATTTATCTAGCTATCTAAGTCTTTCTGTCTATCTATCTACATCCTTACTTGAATTTATTCTTGCCGCCCCCTTTTTTTTTTTCCGTAGCCAGATAGACCTCATGTAATAAGTCTATCTAACGTAAGTCCCTGAGCAATCGCGCAATATCAATTAAGAAATTTATTTATTCATAATGACTGCACTACTTAATTGACCCTTCTATGTCTGAAAGTCAGGGCAAGGAGATAACAAAAGTAATTTAATACTTCTATACAATTTCTGGTTCTTATTGACAATAAACGTATCTTTTTTCAAAATTCCAAAAAGCATTAAACCTTATATATGACAATCCCCTACCTTTCGAATGTCACAGCGCAACCAAGCGCCGAAACGGATAATTACATGCAAGTCGTGGCTCGTAACTTTATTCTGTTCCTGCAGGTTCGTTAATATTTTTGGGATAGTGCATTGGCTAAGGAATGAGAACCAGGTAATTACAAAACAAAAACATATTTATTATCAAACTAAAGGATATGATACAAAGCACATAAAAGTTAATAAAAGAATTACTTAATCAAAAGCACTTGAACACACAAAGACAACTTGCTATCTAAGCAACAGAAACTATAGTGCGTTCACTATCATATAACTTATTGTACCTTGAAATAACAGCGTCTTCTATGACACCACTTGTCCTGCAAGCATGCATAAATATTCCAAGAAGGATCACATTAATTTTCTTCCAACATACTCAATACTTCTTCTTTGAGTGCCATCATCTATCGGAGGTCGGCCGACCACTTTCAAATTTTGAGCGATTTTCAGCTACTCTGAGCAGTTTCTCAGAGTACATACCAGTCCACTGTCTGATGTCTGCCAGCCAAGATTTTCTTCGTCTTCCTTGTCCTCTTCTTCCATTTATCTTCCCTTTTATAATCAGTTGAAGTATCTTATATTTTTCATTACGAAGTAGGTGACCAAGATATGCAGTTTTCCTTCTTTTTATGGTATCTAAAAGTTCACGTGATTTCCCCATTTGTTCCAGTACTTCCTGATTGGACGTTTTTGCTGTCCATGGGATTTTTAACATTTGTCTGTATAACCACATCTCAAAGGCTTCAAGTCTTTTTATTGATGTTGTTTTTAAGGTCCAAGTTTCTGCACCGTACAGCAGTACAGACCATACATAGCATTTAATCATGCGTACTCTAAGCTCTAAGTTTAAACTGCGGTTACACAGTGTTGATTTTATCAAGAGAAAATTTTTTCTTGCCATTTCAATTCTAACTTTTATTTCCATTTTTGGATTGCAATCTTCATTTAACCAGCATCCGAGATATTTAAACCTTGCCACTCTTTCTATTTGTTTCCTATTTAAAGAAAGTGCTAAATTAAGAATTGGTTTCTTACTTATGACCATGAATTTAGTTTTGGTGATATTTATTTTTAATCCCAGTTTTTCACTCTCTTCATTTATTAGTTCCAAAAGATTTTGAAGATCCTGAATATTGTCTGCCAGAAGAGCTGTATCATCGGCATATCGGATGTTACTGATGATTTCACCATTTACACTAATCCCTTCCTTTCTTTCTTCCAAGACTTTGAAATATGGCTTCTGTGTAGATCTTAAAAAGAAGAGGTGACAGCACACATCCTTGCCTTACTCCTCGTTTGATGTTAATGGAGTCTGTAATAATGTCATCAACTTGAACAGATGCCTTTTGGTTCCAATATAAGTTTTCAATGATCCTGATGTCTTTACCATCTAATCCAATTCTTTTTAATAGTACAATCATTTTAGCATGTTGGACTTCGTCAAATGCTTTCTCGAAGTCGATGAAGCAAATGAATATTACCTTGTTTTGGTCAATACATTTTTGAAATAAGACCTGAGAACAGAAAAGGGCCTCTCTTGTTCCCAAGCCGTTTCTAAAGCCAAATTGGGTATCACTGATGGTGTCTTCATATTTTCTGTATATTCTTTTTCGAATTATTTTCAGAAACATTTTGAGAACGTGACTCATTAGGCTGATCATTCTATAGCCATTACAAATTTTCGCATTTACTTTTTTAGATAGCATGATGAAGGTCGACTATAACCAGTCTTGAGGGATTATGCCTGTATTGTAGATCTTATTAAATAGCTTTACTAATATGTTAATGTTGTCACCTTCTAATAACTTTACTATTTCTGCTGGTATTCTATCTGGTCCTAGGGCTTTACCATTTTTAGCTGAGTTTAGTGCACATTCTACCTCTGAGTATTCCAAGATTAGCCAGAAGCAATGAAGGAATTGACGTCATCGCTGGCCGCCAGACCTTACAATTTTGGTGGTATTCAGCGCTAATCCAGCTTAACTCCTATTAAGCTTTTACAAACCAGTCTAAAGTGCAGGTGCATTCTAACAGTAATTTATTCTTTTATATTTATACATCTTACTAAGCACATTTTTTTCTTATAAATTTAGACAAAAAAATTGGAAAATCGTTAGCGAAAATTCTTTTAAAAAATAATTTCTTGTGAGATTTTACACTACTGTAATAATTAACAGAACTGACGTCTATAATAAAATTTTGGACATCATTAATTACACTAACACAAAATAATCACTGAATATCCTACTACCAAATTAACATATAAATAATATAGTCATATATACAGTCTTGCCATAAATACTGTTACATCTTCCACACGTCCACTGCACTGCCCACAGAATTGTGTGAGCTCAATTCCTTTAGTGGCACTGTGTGCAGCCAACATTTGTGTGTTTATCAGTAGAGAGAGTTTAACTCTGTGTGTTAACATACAATGGGGAGATTATGAGAACCATGATAATAGCACTTCACAAGGTTGGAATGTGATGATTTGGTGAGGGATGACATATTGGGGATATCCAAGTTGCATTTCTGCAAGAAAGGGATCAAAGCACTCTGCCAGAGTGTATCAAGATGGCTGTTATTTTAAACACTAAAAAGACTTGCGATCGATAGAATATTTTTGTATTGGATTATTGATACAGAAGACATATCTGATGGCCAAAGAGCAGGTGAGGACTGTGAAGGCATGTTTACACTGTAATCCTGTGAGAATGCAGAAAGTGATGTCATGAGAGAGAGATGAATGTTTCTCAGAGAACGATGCCATGTGTACTAACTGATGACTGCAAGAAAGGGGCCAAAACCTCTGTCAAAGTGTATCAAGTCACTGTGCTGGAACCTGTGGTAGTAGGGCCCCTGAACAACAACTTCTTTCATGTTAGGCAGTGGACCTTCCAAGAGAACTTTGCCCCTGCATACAAGGTGAGGCAAATATGCCCAACCACACATCATCATCTGATTGGCTGCCTGGAGGTCCCAATCTGAATCTGTTGGACTTCAAATTGCGGTTGGAGCTTTAGGGAGTAGCCTTCAAGAAATGACATCTCCAGTCTGAAGGTGGATTTGAAGTGAGCAGTGGCAGTGTTTCATGTGAATGTTGTGCATGCCACCATTGATATGTGGCTTCACAGACTTCAGGTGTGAAGGAATGCAAAAGGGGACATTTCGAACATTGAGTGTTGCTATATGCACATTATACATATATGTGCTGAAAGCTGTAAATGAAATACTTTTACTGATAGATCTAAAAGTTTATGCACTGTTCAAGTTCTAACAGTATTTATGACTAGACTAGGTACATCAACAAGGAGACAAAATAGATAAATATCATTCCTCATACAAACCATTCCCCCTATTTTTGGAGAAGATACATGTATCAGGCTACCCCATATTCCCCATTTCATACAAACCTCAACACTCCTTATCAGAATTTCTCACAAGTACTAAAACCATTATTAAACTATTCAAAATTTATGATTAAAAATACTGATACTCTCCAATTCATTAAATGCACAGCTTGTGGTAACATTCCCTCTTTAGATGTGTCCAAATTGCTAGACATTGTCTTGTCCACATATGGCTTGTGCATTCTAACAGGTTCTAGTCATATAAAATTATCTCTTTTAGAAATCCTCTTGCAAATAAAAATAATTCATTCATTTCATATGGTGATTCAACCTGTTATTTTAAACAGGCTGTGATTCAACGGCTGTGAGCCCCTTTTACGGGGAGGTACGGCACCACCTCAATAACCCCTGTTTTTATCCGGGCTCGGGACCGGCATAGCTGACAATTCAGACCTGGAGCGATCGTCTTAAGTATTCCTGGCTGTATCCGTGTGTGTGTGTATTCATGGGACTGATTTGCCTGCTTGTGGGATGAAAAACCCCAGATAAACTGGGAAAAAAACCCTACTGTCCACGTCTAAGACCAGCTAACTTGGCTATGGCTGAGGAAGATCCTTAAGCTCCTCACGTCGTCAATGGGAATCGAACCTAGGACACTCCTTCCCCAGGCATATGGTTGCAAAGTGCATAGCCACTAGGCTAACCGTTTGGACTAAAAATAATAATCTCAGTAAAGGAAGACCAGCTGCAAGGTGGAAAGACCTGTGAAGCTGGAACAAGCAAACACATAATCCTTGAAGAGAAGAAGAAAAGTACCTTTACAGATTTTTAGTCTTCTTCTGAGCCAAAACTTTATCAGTCTACTTACTGAACTTTTCCTTATGTAAACACAATTCCTGTCCTCTTTTCCACCTGTTAATTTTTCCTACTGTATGGTAGATATGTGGATGATGTTCTGTTTATTGGAAATAAAATGCCATACAACAGTTATTTCATTCATTCAATATGTTTTGGATACAGATTAAAATTCTCCCTTGAGTACAAAGAAAATAAATCAGAATTCTTAAATTTGACCTCATTAATTCTGATGATCATCACATCAGTACCAAAGTATACTACCAATACACTAACATTGGAAATTATTTGTATTTTGCCTCCTTTATAGTATCCCCATCAGCTTATTATGCTATTCACACTTATGTTAGAGGCCTAATGGAGTGAAACAACACTAAGAATGAATTAAAAATGTTAATTAATTCTTTCAATATTTCATCTCAGTCACTAAGATATCATCAGGGATTATTAAAATATGAAACTTGATACACACACAAAGGCAACACAAAACTAAGTGAAACATGTGGATCTAAGACTAATCCTAACTAGGTGTTAGTGGCCTAGGATGTAAACTGGGATTTGAAGTATTAATTTTTCCCATATTTTGTAAAGTTTAATGCGACTATGTTAATTTAGATTTGATTGATTTTTGAGAGTATCAAAAAAAAAAAAAAATCTTCCTCCAGTTATCAGCCTTCTCTTCAGATAGATTTTAATAATGCTGTCATTCCATATCAAATTCACTTCAGAAGAAATAGCCAGAATCTTAAAGAAATGCAATCTCTACTCGGCTTTCAAGCCCCATCAAAAGCTTGCTACTTTCATACCTTCTACTAAAGATCATCTCTCTCTTTCTCTCTGCCTGGAATATACAAAGTGTCATGTTTCTGCAAGTTGGTCTTGGCCTATAATGGACAAACAGGAAGATCAGCCAACATTCACTTGTAAGAACAAAAAAATATATCTGTAGTCATGATTGATCAATCGGGGCTTGCAGGCTATGCTTTAGATACAGTTCAGAGAATCAATAGGAAAAGACCACCATGCTCCATTGCAACAAATTTTGAATAGAAAGACTATTTTTGGAATCTGCAGCTGCTCTAAAAAATCAGCCTAATCTAAGTAAATATGGTTGCGTTAAACTTCCCAAAATTTTGAGATCCCAGTTTACATCCTAGGCTATTAACAGATGTACACAGAGGGTGCCCCACCTAGTTAATTTTTCATCCATGTGTTTGAGTTCTGTGTTGCCTTTGTGTGTATGTGTTACAAGTGTCATATTGTATTTCCTGATGATATCTCAATGACAGATGAAATATTGAAAGAATTAAATAATATATTCAATCCATTCTTAGTGCTGTTTCACTCCATTAAGCCTCTAACACGAGTTTCTCCCAGCACTTAACACATGGATTCATTCAGCTCAAAATCATGTACCTTTTACTCAGAGCAATAAATCAAAATCCCATAGTCTTGAAATTGACATATATCTGTAATATTTATAAAGCCATAAGATGCATCTTTAGATATTCAAATTATAAAATTGTCAAATTCTAAAATCATAAAATATGAAAATGGTGTTGAACACCACCAGCAACCTACAAAATTACTAAAACGTAGGTAACTAAATTGGCTCAGACCGACATGTTACTATGGCATAATGTTTGTAAGTTTAACTGCCATGCAGGATGCAATACATTGGTTCCACCATCCATTCCATAAAGTTATATTTAATTTGACATTACCTAGATTGCAACATTTCCATATTATACTACTTACTATTAACACTAGGAAAAAACAACAAAAATCCTCCCACTGAGATATACTTGCATGTAGTTCCAGATGTGTGCACACATAAGCTCGAAGGTTACCATTATCGATTTCCAAGAAAACGAAACCAAAACTATGCAGTAAAGTTCTGTTATTTTCTGTGTCCTATGCCTGAAGTTTTAAACAAAATGGCCAGCACAACCATCTTGCTGGTTTCTCATATAACAGATTTTGTTCTTTATTTTCAATTCTTTTAAATTCATAGTTTTAATTCATTTTTTCATTATTTGTTTTATTCATGTTTTTTTTTTTTTTGACTAGTTGATAATTATTTCTACACTTAGTTATCAGTTCTTTATGTTCAGTGCTTCTAATTATATGTCATCTCAGCTCTGATAAAAAATTTATTTTGCATGAGTAAATTTCAGTCTTCAATTTTTCAAAGTAGTGACAAATATAGTATGAGAGGATATGAAAGGTTTGTTGGAAGAAGTGAGAAAGAAAAGTGTGAGTAAAAATTATCTTATTACCTAGATATGACAGAATTGAGATTAGGAGGGGCTATGATAATAAATAATTCAATGTGCAGGATGTATAGAAGAAATGCAATTGAGTTTTTGGATGTATGAAGTGAGTTTGGTAGAAAAGATTTATATAAGAGGGATGGCGTGAACTCTGAAGCATCGGGAGCCCAGAGAAATTGATAATTGAGCGAGACCTAATGCATGCGTGTATAAATTCAGCTAGTATGCAAATGTGACAATGTTTTGTCATTCAGCATGGTTATGAATCTGGTGAAGGGATGGAAATTTTCCACTTCAGGTTCAGACTTTTTGAGTGTGTCGGCGAACATAAAAAAAAAAAAAAAGAGAGAGAGAGAGAAAGTTGCCTGACCAGATCAAGCAGACTGTAGATGTAAATATAAGAAAAAACCAGGAGGTAACTTATGTCTATATACACATTTCAAGAGCATCAGAAACAAAGAGGTAGAGTTTATTTCCTTGGTGAATGTATGTGAAGAACGTCACTTTCTTCACATATGTTCTGTCATAGAGAATATCTCAAAGATATTATGTTGACATATCTTTTAGTGACCTTCTCCCTGGTAAACAACAAGATATAAACTTTCCTTAACCTTCCAAAATCTCATGATTATTATTATTAATACGAGATCCCCATGGGATCTCGTATTAATAATAATAAATAAAAAATAAATAAAAATAAACAATTATAATGATTTTAAAGTAGGGTGTTTGTGTGTATTTTATATAAAATCATTGTATCTGCATTCACCACAATGTTGGACAATGTATTCCACTTGCCAAGCAAAGAACCTGTTCCTGTCTCCAGACATTCTATGAAAAATCTCATCTACATTAATCTGGTAATTACCTCTTACCAGATTAATATAGTCTTTAATTATATCCTCCCCTCCTCCTATCCAGTAGGCTCTGCAATTTGCATTCTCTCAATCTGCCCTCATACTACACATTCCAGAAACTGATACAGTCAATCATCTCTGAACTCTCTCCAACAACTCATCCTATTGAAAATCAGACGAACAAATCTGTGTGCAGTGATCCATATGCAGTCTGATCAAAGCCTTGTACAATGGAATTATAAAACTTGTTTTTAACATAACTTTTTAATGTCTAAGTCATTAAAGATTCTGATTTCTGATGATTAAGAGTGGATGTGAGTAGTAATTGGCTATAGTCATTTTTTTATGTCACTCTCGCATGACAGAATGCAGAAGCTGTAGTACATTGCTGTGTTTAGGTTGGGGATATTAAGAAAGGAGGAATTTTTTTTAAGAGATGAAGTTCTTTGGAGAATATTTCATGGGGAAAGCTGTTCTAGAGTACACACTTAGATGGAATAAAGGTTGAGAGTTGCAAGTTAGGTGAGTTAGCAGTTGAACTGTAAATGGCTGTTGAGTAGCTGTTACTCATGCTTGTAAGTTTAGCAGAAATGGGGAGAATGACAAATGCCACTTCTGCTGACCATTTCCTAGGGAAGTATCTGCAGAAAATATATAATGCAGAAACTGCTCCTGAGACCATTGTCATCTGAATTGCCCTTATTTGGACTGTCAATTTTTAGAGAGATATTTGGCATCACTCGAAATGTGAGAGCAGTAACATCTTCAGTGATAGAGGATATTAGTTTTTGGAGAGTGAGGATGATGCACCATTAAAGGTTACCAAAGTATGAGTAAGAAGATTGACTGCTGAGCTGAGTTTTATCAAAGGGAAGGGAGGAAGTACTAAGATCTGTGTGAGAGAGAGAAGACCTCTATGCTTTAGTAACACTGAAGATGGTGACTAGGTTGGCATCACCTCTTTGAAGGATGGCTCTGGTTTTAGAAGATATCCATACTTTGAGCACTGCAACATTTGATATATGAGTAGAAGGCAGAATGGAATTGCTGTCATCAGCAAAACTATGAATAGTGTGCAGATCAGTGAGGGAGTCGCACATATGTGAGGAAGATGGTGGGTGATATAACTGAATTTATCATATTGCTATTATGATAAAAAAGTACATTGGCACATAGAGATATAGAGGTGGTGGTGCCTCTGTATAAAGCATTGGTCTGACCACACATTGAATATTGTGCTCAGATTTGGTTACCTGGTTTTCATTTCAATGTGGAAACACTAGAGAGAGAGAGAGAGAGAGAGAGAGAGACAGACAGAGACAGTGGGTCCAAAGATGAATGACAAAGTGATATCAGAACTCTGGAGTGTTGGTTATGAAGAAAGTTTGAAGGAATGTGGATTACAGAGTTTGGTGAATAGGAGGAAAAGAGATTATTATTATTATAAAACCTCCATGGAGTCAAAGACTCATCGTGGGAGGTCCACTGTTATACACACAGTTTATCATACTGTGCCTTAAATATATTCACTGTCTCTGCACACACCACACTCTCAGGCAAAGCATTACAATCACTCACCACTCTCCATGCAAAAAACCTGCTCCTCACTCCCTTGTTCACACCCTCCTTATACAGCTTCCAGGAATGACCTCTTGTTCTCCTGCTATCCTCACCCATTCTGTGCAAAACCTCCCCGACGTTAATCTGGCAATAACTACTTAACAGCTTATATGTCTCAATCATATCCCCCTCCTCCTCCTCCTATCCACCAATTTCTGCAAATTGCATTTTGTCAATCTGACTTTATACTCTACATTCCAGAGACCATAAACCACCTTAGTCAATTCGCCTCTGAGCTTTTTCCAACGCAATTTCATCTTTTTGAAAACCAGGTGACCAGATCTGTGCACAGTAATCCATATGTGGCCTGATCAAAGCCTTATACAAAGGAACCATAACATCCTTACTTCTACAAGTCAATGTCCTCCGCATCATTCCCGTTATTCGCTGTGTTGTCTTCACTATTTTAGTAACATGTCCCCGAAATTTTAGATCCTTGTCTACAATCACTCCCAGATCTCTCATTTCCTCTATCTCTTCCAAGATATTCGCACCGATTGTGTACTTTACATCCCATCTCTGCTTCCCAAATTTCAAACCTTATACTTTGAAACATTGAATTGACATCCCCACTTATTTACCCATTCAGACTGTATTCAAGTCCTCTTGCAAAGCTACAGCATCCACACTACTCCTGATAGCTCTGCCCAACTTTGCATCATCTGTAAACAACTGCACATCACCATTCAGACCTCTCCAGATATCATTTGCATACAAATTAAACAGCAATGGACCCAAAACAGACCCTTGAGGTACACCACTAGTAACTTTCCTCTTCTGGGATATCGCTCCTCCATAGACAACTTGCTGATACCTATCAGACAACCAATCTACTGTTCAGCCCCATCCGTTCCAATTTAATTACCAGCTTGTCATATGGCAATTTATCAAATGCCTTTGCAAAATCTAAATACACCACTGTATATGCAATACCCTTATCCAATGCATTTGTCACTTTATTATAAAACGTAAGCAGGTTGCTAAAGCACGATTTTCCTTTAGTAAATCCATTCTGGCCGTCAAAGAGTGTTTTTCTGTTGTCAACCCAATTCTGAACTTTATTCCTAACTAACTTCTCTAATACCTTGACCACAACTCCAGACACACAGACTGGTCTATAATTCAAAGCCTTACTCTTATCACCTCCCTTATGAATTGGAATAATTTTACTCTCTTTATACTCTTTTGGAACTTGACCCAGTGAGAGACTCATGTTGAAAAGATATACAAAAGCTGTTGTTAACTCTCTGGCACATTCCCTCAAGACACGTGGTGAAATAGCATCAAGTCCCACAGCCTTATTTACATCAAGTCTATTCAATTCCTCGTATACCTCCTGTTCACTTACTAACAGTTCCTCCTCCTTCCCCACTGCTTTCAAGTTCTGCATGATGCCACATTCACAAGAATGAAATACCTTTAAAAATTGCTCGCTAAATATCTCAACTATATCTTCCGCAGCGGTTATCATTCCTCCGTTTTCACCAATCAATCCCATCCTACCATAATCATTCTTTCTTCTACTGGTGACATATCGAAAAAACTCCTTAGGATTTTTTTTGGCCGCTTTAGCTAACTGCTGCTCATACTGCATTTTTGCTACCCTTATCAAGCTAGTCACCTTCCTCGCCTGCTCTTTGTACTTTTCATGTAGCTGGTTGTTATATATACTCATTTTGTGTTTCTTCCATAATACCTTCTTCCAGATTGCATACCTTATCTCTTGATTCATCCATTTTACACCCACTCTGTTTACCCTCTTGACCCTTGGAATACACTCTGATATTGCCTCCACCAAATAGTTCTTGAGTATGGCCCAAGCAGCATTGATATCCTTTCCATCCAGTTCCTCTTTCCAATTTATTATTGCAAGCTGTTTCCTGAGCTTTTCATAATTACCAGTCTTATAATTCCACATATATCCCTTTCTAACAGACATCCTCGAATGACTGGTCACCCTGCACATGATCACCTCGTGGTCACTCTCACCAACTGGTGGAAGATTTGACACCTCATTTATAATAACATCATCTGATGAGATGATCAAATCCAATACTCTTGATTCTCGTGTATCCTCCGTTACGTGCTGCCTAAGGTAATTATCTTTCAAAAACTCCCAAAATTCATTTTCTTTACCCCCAGATGCAGTCTCTTGCTTCCAGTCTATATTACCATAATTAAAGTCTCCCATAATGATAACTCGTTTCTTGCTAGCTAGGCCAATTTGCCTATATATTTCTTTTTCATTACCCTCCATATTACCAGGTGTATAGCAACACCCAACTAAATATTTCATCCTGTTTACTTCTACCTCATACCATACGGCCTCAAAACCGTGACCACTCTTTGCACCTTGCAATTCCACCTTAGATGGGCACAACTCATCTGCTACCATTAACAGTACTCCTCCTTCCTTTCTTCACGAAAAATATCATATCCGTTCATCTCTATTCCTGTCAGGATGTCATCATCATCTAACCACGTCTCACTTATACCAACAATTTTGCGGCGAACAGACTCGAGCAAAGCAACAATTTCCTTCCCCTTATTTCGAATACTTCTAGCATTAGTGAATAAACATAAGAAATCATTACTGCTTCTACAAGTCCTAAGAACATCACTCCTGCGATGTGACTCTTCAATACCTTCCCCTGTCACTTCCTCTATATTACCACCAATTCTACAACTTTCTTCACACCTAAACTCTTTCCACCCATCCCAGGCCATCTCAATCTGTGTTTGTCCGCTTACACATTCACTTATGAATTCAGCACCTGCATGTTTCATAAAGTTTCTCCCCATCCACCCTGACTCCCCCCGTTTCCCTGTTCGTGTTGTACCTCCACCCTCTCATTTACTTCATTCATAATATTCACCTCCCCATTTGCAAGTGAACAAATACCTCTCCCTTTTTTGCTCTTTCATATCACTTCGCACCACCTCAGATATATTCATTAGTCATTACTTCTCCTGCCAGTAACAATCTCTCCAGCAGACTCACACCAAAACCATTTAAATGCAGCCCCTCAAATTCTTCCCACACATTCACAAAATGCACTCCATTCTCCTCACATAACTGCGCTAACATATCATTCATAATCTTTGCCCACCTCCTCAATTCATCACTATCATACCTTGGCAACAAACTGACTACCTTTCCTACCACACTGTTATCTTTTACTCTCCTTAATAATCTCCTTATATCCAACCTGACATTTTCCTTGTTCCCATCCAAATCATTTGTTCCTACTACAACCACCAACTCTTGTGCTCTCTTATTCCTCATGTCCAACGCTTCAATCACTTTCTGCATTCTACCACCAGAAAAACAAACCTTTATGCATCTTCTCATTCACCACACCTCTAATAATGGAATCTCCATAGAGAACCACTCTCTAATCATTCGATATATCTTTCGCATGCCCATCTTTCCTTCTGCTCTTATTCGCTCTTCCATGTATGTCTCTAATTCTTTTCATCTCATTTCGCATGCAGTTCATATCTTGCTTCATCATCATCAACTCTGCTTTCATGTCCACATCCAATATATATTCCTGTCTGTCATTTTCATGTAGTTTCATATTATGTCTTTGGATATTTTTGGTCGCGCAGCATCTACAGCAGCCCTCACAATGATGTTCTGACTAGGATATCCAAGGATAATTAACTGACCCATTTTCCTTCTCTTGAGCAACATTCTGATCCTGTAATGGAAGCTGCTGATCATGTATTTTAGGAATGTTTGGCATAACAGCATTAGGCCTGGATGTATCCCAAGACATCATCATCATGGATCTACTGTCTTGATGTGAAGGACTGGCACAAGGTGAAACTGCAGCTCCAGGTAATAAGAGTGAGACACCAGGTTCGATATCTTTTATCATACTTTGTGCAACTTGAAGAGAAGTAAATGATTCAGGTGATACAGAACAAGGAACTAATATTTGGCTATCTGTACTTAGCCCTGATTCTATGTTATTTGAGTGAGTTTCAATTAACTCAGCAGTATTAAGAATAGGCATTATATTCATTACTGGGATTGACAATGAATCTTGGAGCAAACTATCAAAAGATGTTGCCAATGCCTGTGATTCCTCAATATAGTTGGAATCTGAACTCTGTATAGTTGGAAATGAGTTCTGAGTTGGACTAGGATATATATTTGAATTAGAAACAGAAATCTCATTTAATAGATAATCAGTTCCTGACAGTTCTAACCTTCCTTCACTTGTGAACGACTTTATTGACCTGTTGGTATCTTCTGGTGTGTCTAATTCATTTACTTTTGATGACACATTGGCCTTCATGCCTTTACTGTTAGAACTATGAAGATATCTATTTCGAGGTATTCCTCTTTTCTTCTTAATTACTGGTGGCAATTCTGTGCTGCATTTTTTCTGTTGCACCTCAGCAAGTAACAAGGCCTGGTTACTTGAGTCACATTCACTCTTCTCCTGAATATCAATACTGGAAGTATCCCTCTGTGCAACTTCTGTACAGATCTCAACATTCAAACTTTTAGCAGCACTAAGCAGCATGGCAAGTTGGTCCTGCGAAATGATCACTTCACCCTTGTACATAAAATCTATTATCATTTATAAAGCCGTGTATTTTATATCTTTGAGAATAATAACTGGATGTTTACAAGAGTTTTCAAGAAATATGCCATGAAAGAAAGAACTACAGGCAGACAACACTATTTTATGTGCTTTAAGTCTCTTACCTTCACATACTAAAGTCACATCTACAAAAGTTTCGGTAAACAGTAACTCATTAAAAGTCGTTAGCTCATTGACATGGTGATTATTCCTTCTTAAACAGATCTGTTGAGCCTCCATCTTCATAATCTAGTAACAATTTTTTTTTTTTTTTTTTTTTTTTTTTTTTTTTTTTTTTTTTTTTTTTTTTTTTAAGTTAACCAATAAGTTGTAAAAATGAAACTAGCACCTAAATTGTTATATCTTTACCAGCAATACAATGGTTCATACACGTGTAAATTAGGCCTAACTCGACGCATACACAAAACTCCAATCAGTGAAAAATGACACTGGATTACTGACTTTATTCACCACATTAATGACTTCATTTATTCTAGGAATGTCTTATGACACATATACGATCAATATAATTGAACTTCTGCACAAACTAATAATGTAAACACGAGAACTGGAAATTATCTGACATTAACTAACATGCCACCTAACAGAATGTAATAGACCTTCAAGTTAGTTAAGGCATTCTACCAGATTAATACAGAAGGAATTATAAAAACAGTGGATGTTAAGATGGGAAGAATGAACGGCCATCCCTGGAAGTTGTATAAAGATGTGGTGAAGAAGGATGTGAGGAGTAGATTTTTAATGTGGAGAGTTGTGCTTTGTTAATGTAGGGAGTGTACATAACCTCAAAGTTCATTATAATATGTTGCTGATTGAATGGACATTCCACGATGAATATTGACTCCATGGAAGTTACCAAATTAATAATAATGGAACATAAACTTTAGGAGGAGATTCAAGATTTCGTATTTTATGGCCTAGGAATATTAGCACTCAAAAGCATGCCACGCTTGTGGCAAAATGAATCATACACAGCAATTTTCACAATTGATGTGGATTAGTTGTAGCTTTACTTTTATGTTACACAGTGATAAGCATTCGTTTTGATAAATTATGGAGAACACTGTGTTAATTTCCCAACTTGTCATCGCTAAAGCAGGATCAGTGTTTGTAGCGAGGTCAAACTCTTTTAGAATGACAAAGAAAATGTGAATTAGAATTGGAAATTGACAGTGAAATTGCCATTTAGTATCATTGAAATTTGATAATTTTTCTTTGACAAGATAGCACTCACTGAGGAAGGATGAAGTGAATGAAATCTATCTTCAGTTGATTTGTTTGGAGAAATGTATATGACTATGTTGAAAACAGTTTGTCCTTTAGATATTCAGCAGCATATATATATATATATATATATATATATACACACACATATCCCATATATACACATATCCCACTGTACTGATACCTATAAACATTCCTGTCATTTGTTGGTAAATAATATTGATCTTTGGAATAGTAACACATGCATTGTTGTTCCTTTTTTTTACTGCAGCTCTGCCAATTCGTTGACAATCCTGCTTCATTCATATGACATCGAAGTTAGGCATACTAATGCGCTTGTCTTTTATTTTGCCAAGTTTCAGAGAGCATTCAGGGTTCAGGACAAGATTTCTTGTTATGATCTTTTACTCCTTTGCTCATGCACCAGTTATATAGTTAACTCACCAGAACCCTTTCCCCCACCCCAATTATATAAGCCACGAATTCATTTCCTTCTGTTAATGGTCCATTGTGTCTGAACTATTAGTCTAAACTAGCGGTCGGCAACCTTTTTGGAGTGAAGAGCCATTTTTAAAATTATATCTGTTAATAAAAAATTTAGAGAGCCGCACGCAGTGATGAGCAACCAATGGTCCGGGGACTACATGTGGCTCTCTCAGGTTTTTTTTTGCGGTCCACAGTGTTCATTTTGTACGGTAGAATTAATATATTTTAATTAAAAATCTGTTTTATGAATGTTGATTTTTACATGTGAATTTATATGTGCAGGTTAAAAAAATATATACCTAAATAATGGAAATAAATTAATACTTTCTTATCAAAGAAAAAGAAAATAATCTTTATGCTGATCGAACAGAGTATTTGATTTACTATTTAATTGCTCATCACTGCTTTAAATTTAGAAACTACATTGAAAAATATTATAATTTATTTATTCAGTTTTTTTTACAGTAACACGTTATCATACTTGTAAAACACATGGGTGGTGTGTCACACGAAATTATATGATAATATTAAATAATAAAACAAAGATTTCCTCCTCCTCACAAAAACATATGTATAAAATCCAATAACATACATATTTCTTTAATTTTTTTATTTAAAATATCTTCTTAGTGTGACTTTTGCCGTTAAACTTCTTGGGATAGTTTCTCAATATGCGGCGAATATGCCGTAATTTTCATTTTCAAACATGACAAAAGACTCGCATTGTTTAGTTGGTTTCTCCTCAACTTACTTTTAATAAAATTCATATTAAAAATATTTGCTCACAGAAATATGTCGATCCAAAGATCAATAGAAGTCCAAATGTGTATGTTTTTAACTTACACATTTGGTAAACAATTCCACATGTGTGTCAAATACAATCTGATCTTGCTTTTTAAGATCTTCATTTCAGATCATTTGTGTTGTATTGCAAGGGTAGATTTTTGTCTTTCCAACTCCTCCAGGTTAGCTTCAATATTTCTAAATTTTGAATTCCACACATTCTTGGTTTTCAGGTCCTCTAACTCAAGTTGAAATGCCGCCTAATCAATTCCAGCAATAGGTGAAAAATGTAATTCGGCAGGATTAATTTCAAGTGGTCGCAATAAAAATGACTTAGTTGCCTTGTTCTTTCTAAACTTGTCAAATTAAATTCAGATCGCATATTTACCACAATTTCTTTGAAAAAGGTTAAATTTATTGAATTATCAGCTTGTTCTTGTTGATATTTCTTCAACGTAGGAAAATGTAATGTGCCTTTCTCTAAGTCTGTCGCAAACAAATATAATTTTTGTTCGAACGAAATCACTTCTTCTAAAAGCAAAACTGCTGTATTTCCCTTTCCCTGTAGTTTCTTATTTAGTGCATTTAAATGAGGTCATATCCACCATAAAGTAGAATTTTTGTAACCAATTAGTATCTTCTAACTGTGCATATTCAATGGTCTTTTTTGTCTTAGAAACAATTTAACCTCTCCAAGGCAGGTGACAAATCGCGTCAACACCGCACCTCTGGAAAGCCATCTTATTCTGTTATGCAAAAGAAGATCGGAATATTCGCAATTGATTTCTTTAAGAAGTTCAGAAAATTGCCGATGATGTAGCAGTCTTGCCATTATTTTGTTAACAATTTCTGCAACCAAATCCATCACTACTGTTATCTCTTTTGGAAAAGTTTGTGCACAAAGTATCTCTCGATGGATTATGCAGTGAAAGGAAAACATGTCGTGCAAAATTTGTTTTTTAAATAAAGAAACAAAACCGTTTTTTGTACCTTTCATGCCTGGTGCCCCATTGGTCACAATAGATATTATTTTGTTAATATTAATCCCTTACTTTTCAAGCAAATGGTAACAGCAGATTCAATGTCTTCTCCATGAGTTTGTCCTGTAAGTGGCAGTATATCGAGTAATTCTTCCTGAGGTCCTTGAGAGTTTACATATCTACAAATAAGTACAATCTGCACAATGTCATCCACATTGCATGATTCATCACAGGCAATTTGGAATCGGTGTTGAATTTAGATCTGTAACCTGCTGATTTGTTATATCTTCTGTCATTCGTAGTTCTGTTCCTTACAATCTTAGCAGATATTGGCATGTCTTTCATTTTTGTAATTATTTCCGCTTTGTTTTAAAAATCACAGAAGAGAAATTCGGACATTTTAATAAAACATTCTTTCACATATTCGCCGTCAGTAAAAGGTTTTCCTCATTTAACAATTTCTTGAGTGGCCACAAAACTACCAATAGTTGTATTTCGTGATGCTTTTATCCATTTAGTTAGGTTTACTTTGCGTTGCAGCTCTTCGACTGCCTTTTTTCTTTCATCTCCCCGTGGATATGATTTGTCAAATGTATCGTGTTTATTTAAAAAATGTCTTTGTATATTTGATTTTTTTATTGTTTGAAAGCTTTTCATGGCATATTAAACACATTGGAAATCCTGCTGTATTTGCTGCAAATGCGTAGCTTTCGGTCCATTAACTTTTAAATTACCAATTTTCTTGTTCTATCTTTCTCTTCTTTGCTGACATTTTAAATACTATAAAAATATTTTTATTTTGTTAGTATTTAATTTAATGTTACCATATTCATGCTACCTAACACAATCACCAGTAAATGAAAGCACTGCAACGTCCACTACAAAACCTTTACTTATTTTAACAAAGTGAGCATATTTACAGACCACACCTGCACTATATGCGAAGACAATGGGCGTGTTCAGACAGGCAAGCGCTACATGTGCTAGCCTAGCATGACTTATTTGGTTTAATTAAAACAACATAAAACATAACTAAAGTTTAATTATTTAATTAAAACTCATGATTTTTTATTGCAAGTGTTATGTTTCTCATCATATTCATAAAATAATTAACACAGTCTATCGTAGTAATTCTTACTACTGCATCGTGAATCAAATCAGGAAGATTATTTCTTTTCTTTCCTTTTTTTTTGGAAAAAAATTTATTCAAAAATAAATTGTTTAATAACAAAAAGAGCCGCATGCAGCTCAGGAGCTGCAGGTTGCCTACCTCTGGTCTAGAATAACCTATGTTTTACTCGTAGTTGTGTTATAATTGTTATGTGTAAAACTTCATGAAATTTAAGAGAAGAAACTTATGTATTGTGTGATGACTGCTGCTGCTGTTTCCCCACACCCCGTTTTTTTATGTGATATAACGTGACTGAAGTCAGTTGATGTGACTTCAGTCATGACTGTTAAGCAGTCGTGGTTTTCTGGAATTTTCTCAGTTATCATAAGACTTGTATCAGTACTGCATGCACTGTCATGATAGTTACTTCCAGGTAATGACATCATTGCTTTTGTCAGCAATTTTGTGACATTCATCTTCCAGGTTTACTCCTATGCCCTTAAAGAGGTTTCACATCAAAAAAGAATAGAACATGCAACAACGGAAGATAATTCTATATATTACCCATATAGACATATTGTGAGTGGTCAGTGTAAAATGGCACCAAAAACGCACAAGAAATGGAATGCTAACAAGAACAGCGAAGTAGTGAACAAGGTTTTTTTCACAATAGACTATATTGAAGAAGATATTGAAAATAATATAACTTCTGAAATCACTTGGGTTAAGGTAGATTATTAGACAGACAATGAGAAAATTACAGAAAGCCAAGTATCATTTAGAGGAACTGGAAGAATAAAAAAAGTTCAGCAGCAAAATGGAAAACAAAGCACAGAATCAGGTAAATAATGTGTAATAACGAAAATTTGATAAGTAAAGTTGATTGTAAAAAGGATGTTATTTGGTTTGGTGTGTATCATAAAACATGCCATTGATTGAGCCAGTTATAATGTCAAGTTTTCCTGGAGCAAAAATTCAAAATATAATGCAAGCAATTGAAAAACAGAAAAGCAAAGCAAAAGAGGTTGTAATTCTGGTACCAATGATTAACTAGCAATAAATTCAGTATGAGAGAGGATATGAAAAGGTTGTTGGAAGAAGTGAGAGTGGAGAGTGAGAAAGTAAAAATCATTAGGCCGTGTAGAAAGAATGAATGTAAGATGTATGGAGCGAATTTGAAGGAAGATTGGATTTGTATAAGAGGGATTTGGAAAACTAATTAATCAATATGAGACCTAAAGAAAGTCAGGGAAACCAAATTCTGATGGGAGGAATGTGAGAATCTGTGTGTAAGAACGATGATGTTAGGTAGCTGTGTTAATAATGGCAATGGTTATTATTATGGAAATAATTATGAAGAGAACAATTCTGTGTTCATCTGGTTTGGACATGACATGTGTAAAGATATCTGCATAAGTAAGGAACTAGAAAAGAACCAGTTCAACAACTTGCAGAGATCTGCAAGTTGTTGAACTGTGTCATGCAGACAAGAGTATAAAAAGAGCATGCAGGTAACTTATGTCTGTACACGAATGCTAGGAGTATCGGAAACAAAGGAGTAGTTTGTTGCTTTGGTAAGCATTAATGAGACCTGGCTATCAAAAACATATACTAACTGCTATTGAGTGCAAAGGGTACAGGAAGGGGTATGTGTGTTATGATCCATTGAGTCATTTCTGACTCCTGGCAACTCCACGAACATACACTCTCCATTCCGATCTGTCCCTGACCCTGTCTTTCAGAACCTCCAAGCGCACTCCAGTTGCTTCTTTAACACCATCCACCCATCTAATTCTTGGTCTTCCTCTTCTCCTGATCAACTTTAGCAAGCATCATCATTTTCTCCAGACTGTCATTTTCACATAATATGTCCGAAGTATGACAATTTTTGCTTGATGATCATAGGATCTTCATGGGAGCAATCTGGCTTTATTCTGTCTATCACTGATTTATTGGTTTGCTTTGCAGTTGGTATTCTTAGTAAGTGTCCCCAAACCCATAATTCAAATGCATCTATCTTCCTCCTTTCACTCTTTCTCAGGGTCCAACTTTCACATCCATACAGCACCACAGGAAATACCATTGCTTTCACAATTCTGATTTTTGTTGTGAGGCTAATATCTTTATCTTTAAAGATCTTGCTTAAATTTGTCATTGTTTTTTTCCAAGTAATAATCTTCTAACTTCTTTGGTACAATAACCATCTTTATCAATTCAGAATCCTAGGAACACAAAATTGTTAACTGCTTCCATTTTCTCCCCATCTGCTTCAAAATCAGCCCTGCCATTCTTAAAATGTATTACCTGTACAAGTTAAACAGGTATGGAGATAAAATATAGGTTATTCCTCAGAAGGATAATGAAATGCTCTGGGACTCCCATTGTTCTTAACACATTCCACAGTTTCACGTGATCTACAGCAGTGCTTCCCAAACTTCTGGATGTCAGGGCCCCCTTTACAAAAATTAAAATATTTCACGGCCCCCCTCGAAAAAAAAATCGTAATAGAGATATATTATTATAATATTTATTGTATTTATATTCGATACAAAACATACACAGTGAATATTGCAAAAATCAAATGCATATATTACATTTTTTGCCTCTTACCGTTTGGTTCTGAAGACGATGCGGGCTGTTCGGTAAAATATGAAATACTGTAGATTGAGGGAGGAGGTGGAGATTGCAAAGGAACAATTTGGCTTCATGCCTGGTAGATCAACAACAGATACTATCTTTGGGTTACGACAGATGATGGAAAAATATCAAGAGAAACAAAGGGAGCTACATCTGGTATTTATTGATCTGGAGAAAGCATACGATAGAGTGCCAAGGCAAGAAGTCTTGAGGTGTCTGAGGGAGAAGAAGGTGCCGGAGAAATATGTCAGGTTGGTGCAGGAAATGTACAGAAATGTGAAGACAAGTGTTCGGACCTGTCTGGGACAGACAGAAAGTTTTCAAGTAACAGTTGGCTTGCATCAAGGGTCAGCATTAAGTCCGTTTCTGTTTAATATTGTGATGGAGGTGGTAACAGAGGAGGTGAGAGAAGATGCACCCTGGACAATGTTGTATGCAGATGACATCTTGCTGTGTGTAGATTCAAGAGAAGAAGCGGAAACTAAACTGGAAAGATGGAGAAAAGTACTGGAAGAGAGAGGTATGAGACTGAGCCGAAGTAAGACAGAGTATATGTGTTGTGCAGTGGGCGGTGGCCAGGAGACAGATCTGGAGCTGGAAGGAAATGTCATCAGGAAGGTGAGGGACTTTAGATACTTAGGTTCAACAGTGGAAGAAGATGGAGGAGCTGAGAAGGAAGTGGGATGCAGGATACAAGCAGGTTGGAGGAACTGGAGGGAGATCGCAGGAGTGTTATGCGATAAGAGGGTGCCGATCAATCTGAAAGGCAAAATTTATAGGACAGTAGTGAGGCCAGCTATGACATATGCTATAGAAACTGTGGCCCTGAGGAAAAATAACATTAGCAGAATGGATGTAGCAGAGATGAAAATGCTTAGGTGGATATGCGGTGTGACCAGAAAGGATCATCTGAGAAATGACTATGTCAGGGGAACAGTGAAAGTTACGAACTTAGGAGCGAAAATACAGGAGGCAAGGTTGAGATGGTTTGGTCATGTGATGAGGAGGGAGGACGAATTTGTGGGAAGAAGGGTCATGCAGATGGATGTGCAAGGAAGGCGGAAGCGTGGGCGGCCAAAGAAGAGATGGAGGGAGCTGGTAGAAGAGGACTTGAAGATGAAGAACTTGGATGTGGTGACAGCCCAAGACAGGAAGGTGTGGAGGAGACTCATAACAAACAGTGACCCCACTTAAGTGGGAGAAGCTGCAGAAGAAGAAGAAGACTGTCCTTTTTTTGAGTCTGTTTCTGCTTGTTCGCAGGGATTTTTTTTATTTTTTTATCAGCCACTTATCCATCTCAGGGTTAAATTTTTTAACGTAGAATAGATCAAATAATATCACCACTTACCGATACTGGCACACCACAGACTGATAACATGAAATTAGTGAATATTACCTGAATAAAGGAATCCCCGTACCAGGAAATTTTTCTCTTTTGCGACTTTTCTCCCTTTACGGTAATTAAGCCTAATGCAGAACAGACAGCAAAGGCTGGGTTATTAAAAGGTGCATATGATTGGTACGGTATTAACAAAAGATCGCACAACCGAAAGATAAAAGCATAGCTGACAATTGAGTTGAAATGCTAACTCTCTTCAACCGAATTCCATATGTGAAACTGCCATAACATTCATTTTATATATATATATATATATATATATATATATATATATATATATATTACTTAGTTTTAACACTTTTACGAATTTTAACACGTTCGGTTGAATTTTATTGCTGCCTTTGGGAAATCGAACTCACACACATCTAATTAATAACAATAGTTTTTAGTTAGATACTGTGTTTGCCCATGCAACATATGGTTTTGTTTCAGCCTATACAGCATAGTTTCTGTATGAGGGAACATGTGATTCATTAATTAGTGTGTTTTTATCCCAGTTGTCTCTAATTGCACTATTTGTTAAGAAATATATTACACAGACTCTTCATACCTTATTCACTGGCATAATAAAAGTACTTGTTTTTATTTCCTCTGCAGTATAGTGGCTGTTAGGGAGGGGTGTTGTTTACCACTGCAAGAGAGTTACTATCTCCCCACATGAACTTGTTAAAGCTTTTTTTCGTACGTGAAGTATATGCGAAACTTTTATTAGTAACAGAAAACTAGCTCGGATGACAGTGATAATATAAAATGAGTTTTGATATGTATATAAAGTCAATATCAACAGTCCCTGATTACGAACGCGTGATGAAAGGGACAGGAAGATTTGGAGCGTCCCTGGAGAGCATTCGGAGTAACAATTAACCACTGCTTTGAAATGAAACATTCATTAAGCGCTGAAATACGCAGGAAGCAAAGTTTGTGAACCAACACCAATGTGTGAATTTTTCCATTAAAATATAAAAAATAACAAAAAAAAATAATAAATAATAAAAGTTAAACACGTTTCTTTTAAAATAAAAAATCTACTTAGTCTTAAAACATTTTAAATTTGTTTTCATTATTTCATGGCCCCCCTCAACAAAATCTGTTGATGAAAGGGACAGGAAGATTTGGAGCGTCCCTGGAGAGCATTCGGAGTAACAATTAACCACTGCTTTGAAATGAAACATTCATTAAGCGCTGAAATACGCAGGAAGCAAAGTTTGTGAACCAACACCAATGTGTGAATTTTTCCATTAAAATATAAAAAATAACAAAAAAAAATAATAAATAATAAAAGTTAAACACGTTTCTTTTAAAATAAAAAATCTACTTAGTCTTAAAACATTTTAAATTTGTTTTCATTATTTCATGGCCCCCTTCAACAAAATCTACGGCCCCCAAGGGGGCCGCAGCCCACAGTTTGGGAAGCGCTGATCTACAGAGTCAAAAGCCTTGCTATATGCTATAGTCAAAGAAACAAAGGTAGACATTTTTGTGATATTCCTGTGCTCTTTCTGTTATCCATCTCACATTGGTGATTTGATCTCTTGTTCCTCTGCCTGTTCATCTGGCATTTCTCTCTTCATGAATGGTTCCAGTCTTTTCTGAATGATCTTAAGTAAGACTTTACTTGGATGAGAAATCAATGCTATAGTTCTGTAATTTTCACACTCTCTTGCATCGCCTTTCTTCAATAAAGGTATATAAACTGATTTTTTCCATTCCCTAGTCCATGTAGTTGTGATCCAAATTGCTGACATAGAGCTGTTAAAATTTTAACTGCCTCTTCTCCCAGGGCGTTGAGCAGCTCAATGAGTATTCCCTCTCCTCCTGGTGCTTTCTTACTGGATAGCTGTTGCAATGCCCAGCTCACTTCACTCTCCAGTGGCACTGGCTCCTGTGTATAATCCTGCTCTGCAAATTTCTCAGTAATTTTGGAGTCCTTTCTGTATACTCTTTCCATCTTTCTTTGATGTCTGCAGCTTCTGTAAGATATCCTTTGTGTTTACTTCTCAGTATTGTCACCTTGGCACTAAACTTCCCTGTTAGTTCTCTGATCTTTTTGAAAAGATCTCTTGTTTATCCTTTCTTGTTTTGGTCTTCTATTTGTTGGCATTCCTGGTTAAAGTATTTTTCCTTGTCTCTTCTAGCTTGTCATTGAAACTCTGCATTCAAATGCTGCACTTCCTGCAAATTTCCCATGGCTTTCATTTTCCTCCTTTCCTGAGCAGTTTTGATGGCATCTTCTGACAGCCATTTGGACTTATTCTTACAAACTGTTGGAATATTCTTCTTTGCTTCCGTTTTAATTATATCTTTAATCTCTTCCCATAGTTCATCTGGTTCTCTTTCACACAAATTGAGTGTGTTGAATCTGTTCTGTATGCTAATATTGTATTCAGCTGGTATGTTTCCAAGATCATATCTGATAGACATTTGTGTTGTTTTCAGTTTCCGTAGTTTCACATGTATCATAGCCATTAATAACTCATGGTCTGTTCCAGTCTGCACCTGGAAAAGTCTTGACAGACTGAATTGCACTTCTCCATCTTCTTTGTCCAAGTATATAGTCAATTTGATTTCTGTGTTGTCCATCAGGTGATGCCCATGTGTACAATCTTCTTTTGTGCTGTTTAAAGCAGATGTTAGCAAACAAAGAATTCTCTGCACAAAACTCAACTAGTCTCTTCCCTGCAGTGTCACAAATACCTAAACCAAAACGACGTGTTATTCCTTGTTCCTCAGTCTCTCCCACTTTTGCATTCCAATCTCCAATAAGTAGCCATAAATCTCGCTTTGGTGCTGTATTATCACTTCTTGTAACTTGCCATAAAATTCTTCAATGTCTTCTGATGCCTCTATAGTAGGTGCATAAACCTGAATGATGGTCATATTCATTGGATGTCCACTCACTCTGAGAGAAATGATTCTGTCACTCACTGGATTATAACCCAATACATACCTAGCCATATTTTTACTGAGTAAGAAAGATATTCAATTTTTCCGACTTGTCTCATGTCCTAAGTAATACACCATATAGTCCCCTGACTGAAAATGGCCCGTTCCTGTCCATCTAAGTTAACTTATTCCCAATATATCCAGCTTCTTGTGCTCCATTTTCATCTTTATTATTTCCAGCTTACCTTAGTTCATACTTCTAACATTCCAAGTTCCAATCCTGTTGTTTTTTGTGAAACCCTTACCAAGAGTTATACTGCTAATGATATCAGATGACTTCAATCCAGTTAGAGTTGAGACATATGACTGCAATACCATTAATAGCTTTTTATGTGGCAGTGAGTTTGAAACCATCTGGTGTGAGGTAGCATCAAACAAGATTAAATACATAATGGGGTGTTGTTACTGACCTGGTGAATTAAATGCTAGTGATGAAGAAATGCAACAGCAAATAAATACAATGGATGCGAAAAAGTAATCATAATGAGGGACTTTAATTCCAAACATTGATTGATTAGCTGTGAAATCTCATAAGAAAAATGAAACTGAATTTATTGAGCTGTTGAGACAGCTTCCTCAAGCAGCATGTAATAGAGGAAACTTGCGGTGAAAGAGTGTTAGATCTGATTAGTATCAGAGGGGATTTCAGTTAAGGACGTAACTAATCTGCCTCTGGTTGGTGACCGTGATCATGTGGTACTCACTTGGAAAGTAGTTAAGTTCAGAAAAGGTCATACTAAACTACAAAGCAGGAAATTATGACCACTTGAGAGTATGCTGGGTTCTGCACCATGGTATCAGTTGTTGGGTGGAAAGAATATCAACAGTAAACAGGAAGCATTTCAAAAATATTTTTAAATGGAATGCTTCATTTTGCTAAAAATGATGTAATATCAAAATATGTCCCGAGAGCTTGAAGAATAAATAGGGTAGGAGTCGAATGGAATAGATGTGTAATCTAATTAAGCAAGTGATTTATAAGAAAAGGATGATATGGAGGGAATGCCATGTACATAAGAATGATGTCAGTTATGATAATTATCAGCAGCAGGCCAGAAGAGTTACAAGTGTTGTATGGAAATGAAAGTATTATGCAGAAGTGATTGTTCAACTAATGAGTAGCCATTTTGCTAAAATCTGTCATCCTGGTATATGCAACATTGAACTCACTGCAATCTTTTCACTGTATGAGGAAACCTGTGTATAAGTAGGAAGTACTAGAGCTGTTGTGCAAACTGAATAAGAATTTTGCAGTAGGAACTGATGGATATCAGCATGGATGCTAAGTGTTCAGCTGAACTGGCTATTCCTTTGACCAGTCTATATAATTTGAGTCTCAGAACATGAAGATTCAACACGAGTGCAAAGAATGTATGGCGATTCCATTACATAAGGTTAATGCAAAGACCGATATATCCAACTATCGACCAATCAGTATCTCAGGATTGGTGGTGAAGATTTTGGAAAAGTTGGTTAGGACTCACATTCAGAAATGTGTTAACAGAGAACTTTACTTTGCAATGAATAGCATGGGTTTACTAAGGGAAGGTCACGTTTTAGCAACTTGCTCGCATTCTATAATAACGTTACCATTGAGCTTGATAAGGGGAATGGATACACCATAATACTTGTGGATTTTGCTAAAGCTTTTGACAGAATACAAAATTGATTACATGAATTATTCTAAGAGAGCTCACAGGCTCTGCTACATTATCCTAATTTACATTGAAATGGTAGCTTATGTTACTTTAAGTGTGAAAGATTTTGATTTGAAGCAGTTGTATATGGCACTTGCCTTGAATAGTTGTGTATTCTCATGATTTGAATGCTTGATAAATACTGAGAATGGACTGTTAATTTCTATTATCAAAATTTCATATTTCTGCTGTTAGTACCGTATCTGCTGTCATAGGACCCATTAAGTCTGTTGGGAGAATACAAGTTTGTTACACCATTTAAAACATTGAAATATTCACAAAGAGTAATATTAGTAGCATCTGCAATGAAGAGCAAAGATTCAATGTCCATAAGTGACTGCAATAAGATGCATCTTTATACATAGGAAATTACTAGACAGAAGTACCCTCAGGTTTTCCATAACTGCATGTCTTGGCTCTTCCATCTTTATGAGCATTCCACTCTATTAAGCAGGGTTGTGATCTCACTTGCTATTCCTCCTACTTATCTGACAAACCTTGCAATGCTCAAACATTCCAAGCTTCAAGAACTTCTTACAACTCTGTATTACATATATTTTCCAAACATGGACATAATAGTTTTATTTCCAAATCTCCATAGTGGAAGGCTGAACTCTATATCTTGTCTTAAGATTCAATAATGATAATAAAGAAATAAATAATAAATTACTTTTCACTTCTAACAAACAAGCTTAGGTGTTGAATATTATAACTTATTTTGTCATGTCTTTATTTACTAATGAAGTACTAACAGACCTGTGATTTATTAGTGTAATTTTCTCCCTGATATCTTAGAATTATTCAAATGTATTATGCATGCAGTTACTTTACACAGCACGAAAAAATCTTCAGACTAATGGTACTGCTATGAGGGCCCCCCCCCCCACTTCTAGCAGCTGACTTTTACATGGAGTTCTTTGAGAACAATACTTAACACACCTACATGAAAGCATTTAGTTTGGTTATGCTATGATGTTTGCTATTTGGCCCACACGGGCAAGACATTTTGTATTCGTTTGTTACCTACCTAAACCCCAAAATTCGCTTTGCAATAGAAAAATAATCTAATTGTTTGCCTTTTCTTGACATATTAATCACCTGGCTTTCAGATGGATCACTTTTCCATTTATAGAAAGCCAACACACATGGAAGACATGTACATCAACAATCGCATCATCTAAACCAATGCCCTGGTATTCTAAAGTCTCAGTGCCTCTGCTTTAATTCTGAACACTCAGATACATTTGTGTATGCATGATGTAATTACAAAATTATTTTGGTGAGTGCAAGTTCTCGTAGAAAAAAATTTTTTTTTTTAAATATTTGTACTGTGATTTATATATTGCACTTTTCTAATATCACAGTGATAACAACGCATGGGAAATTTTATTCACATAAAAATAATTTATGTGTTGCTTTTTGGGCATCCAGATATGTTGGGTAACTTTAGGATACTCTTTCAGATATTGGTGAAATGAACCACAAAGAAACTGAATTGCTTTCCCCTTTATTTACATGAGGCAGAACATTTTGAATATAGTTTTTTAGAGAAATATTAAGTCTTTTCAAACAAGTTAAACATAACTGTTGAAAAGTAGTTGGACTTTTTTTATTACTTCAAGACACGCTTTATAAACTCAAGGAGCTATACAAGCTTGTCCATAACAGATTTTTGCTAACATCTATGCCCATGGTGGTTTTCATTCTCATGACCTGTTGGGGAGTGGATGTGCTATCCACTCAGCCAACCAGGCATCATTCCCACACTTTTTATTTTATTTTATTTTTCTTATAGCTTACAGTGCTGTTATCTATCACAGTATTAAGCTTGGTTCCTTTCTTGCTGCACTTGAAGTTATTCTTTTTAACTTTCTCTGCAGTCAGACTTCACTTTCAACTTGTGCTATACTCTCAAAGTACTAGCAGAGTGACATGTTCCTCACTACTGTATGCAATTTTCATGAAATTTCTCTATGATATATCACAAACCAATAATGAACACCCAGTTGCTAATCATTAATATCAGTGCAATATATCAATAAATATAGGCATTTAATTAAACTACTGTTTATTTTTTAACGTCACTCAAGGTGTTGTGTGAGTGACTGTAGTTAAGGATACATTCAGCTTTGGTATCAGAAATAGTTAATTGCATTGGTAAGCAAGCTATAATATTTGATATTTATCTTTACATTTTCATGAATGGTTTTCTTTAACTTTTATAATATGTTAAGTAGTTTTTTGATAAAAAGTTGTGTTCTTTCTTGTACTTTGGATGACCATCTAGTAGTATGTATTGTGAACTTTGTGAGTTATTTCAATGAGTTTCCAGAAAAGATTCTCTTGCATTTATGAGGTAAAGAATAGAGCAGATTAAGAAGTAAACATAATACTGAGGAATGTATCCTAGTAATTAGTGCAAAAGCTAATTGCAGTATGATTAGTTGCTTATATGGAATTTGCAGTTGGCCTTATTTCTTATAGCAGTACTTTAGTAGTAGTACAACTCAGATAATGTTGAATTTATCTGAAATTCATTAAGGTTTGATATCAAAATTACATCAGTTATAACATTTTAAATATTAAGAGAACAAAGGCTTCTGAACAACATCGTATATATGCATTTTCTGACTTACAGGACAGTTTATAATCCAGATGCATTTAGAATCAATTTAAGCATCCACTTGGGTACACCCCACATAAATAGACTCAAAGGTAGGAGGTAGGTAATATTTACACTTGTTCCTTCAGCTCCTTATGGTAGAATTCTGCCATTGTCATCTGGTTTACTTAACTGTTTTTCGTGGATCCTGCATGCAAGTTATGTGTTATTCAATAGGAATTAAATATACAGGATTTATAATATTTTTAATTTGATTTTATTTAATTATTACTTAACAGTATTAAGTTATTATTGGTTTCATTTTTCTTTTTTTTGTTGTGCTCTGCAGCACACTGGTAATATCATATAATATGATGTTATACAGAGCAACTTGTGTTTTTATATTCTTTTTATTAGCCTGATACTTTAGTGTAAAGCAGCATCTAAACACTGGCAACAGCAAACAACAATACAAAAAAAAAAGTTTTGCCATGCTAGTATTATGAATGAGACACTGATGCCTTGATATTTAAAGCTATGCATTATTTTGTAAATTGCACTTGAATGTATTGAACTATCAAACGTAATCACATATTGGTTCAATGCCAATTTTGCATTTCAAAACTGTGGATATGATTGCAACAGGTGTCCTAATCACATACAGGGCTCACTCACAGCATGAGCCATGGCCCTTTCACGTCAAGTTGACTCTGTGATGGTTTGAGGAGCCTTCTCATGTTCTACTGTTTTATATATGGACTTGATATACAATGCAAAAAACAAATTTACTGCCTTCCTCATAAGTTATCTTGATATTGTGTTACTTAAGTTGGCTGCCACTCGTTTATGACATTGCCATTCTGAATGGCTGTTAACTCCATGCCATTCAGAATGGCATAGCTACATTTCCTACACATCCACATGATTCTACCACCCAGCCAGACAGAGTTAACAGCATAGAAACAAGAGTTACAATGCTTAGAAGCAGCACATATGCAAATACAGGTTTGACACTTTAATGTGTCAGTGGCATCGAATGTGTTAAGACATTGTTTGTGCATTTTATTTTCTTTAATGCTCTTTTATCAAACACCTGTTACTAGTACTGCTAATAAATTTGAAACTTCCCTGATCTCACTATTTCAAACTTTCCAGATATCTAGCAGATTTGTTATAACATTTTGCATTTCTATTGTATATTTCTACTACCCTGCTTTGTCTTTGTTTTTCGTTACTTGAAACTTCGTGAATGGCTGACTGCCTTAACTATCAACTGCCACCATTTATTTATTTCTATTAAATCTTATTTATCATGCTCTATAGTCTAACAATTTTTTTTTTTTTTCGACTGTGCCAGTTAGATTATGTATTGAGTGCAAGAAAAAATTTGAAGCTAAAGACAAAGCAGATATTGTTAGCATTTCCCACTTATACTAATCTTTACCGTTAATTAGTCGTTGCTTGATTATTGATCACCTAAACTTTATCTTATGCAGGTTTGAAATTTAGGATAGTGCATTGACAGAATCAGTCCAATGTGTTGTTCACAAACCATTTAATTAAATTTAAAAAGAAATATTTACAATTTGATTCACGTTAACATATATATCCAGTTTATTACAATTCTATGTTATTTTCAATTCTTCCTAATTCAAACTAATTCACAATATAGAATATCCTGCCAGTCATATATACACAAACTGACAATAAAACATACCTTGAGTAAGCTTATTTCAATATCAATCTACATTATCTTATTCTACCTATAAAGACACTCTTGATGTACTTCTTGTTTGGAATTATCACATAAGTACTTACAATTCTCGTTCAGCACTGTCTCTTACATGAAATTTTGTTTACACGAAGGTGCTCTCTTTTGTCCTTCTGCTGGCTCGTTCTTGATTTCCTACCAAATTTCTTCTTTGTCCAAGTCGTCGATTATTCTATGCCCTTTAAGACCGTTATGACTTGCGATGCTCCTCTTTTGATTACTGACAACAGACTTCACATGGCAGCAGACCCCGGTAGAAGATTCTGAAACCTATGCCGCTTCTCTTTCGATTACCGACAATGGACCTCATGTGGCGGTGGACCCAAGTTAGAGAAAGTTGAGAACCCGAAGACAAACGACGCTTCTCTTTCGATTACCAACAATGGCTCACATGTGGTGGCAGACCCAGGTAAGAGAGGATTTAGAAAACACTAAGACAAAGTCCTTCTCAACGATTCAGCTTATCTAGGCCTGGACTTTTGTTGTTCACTTGTGCATGTTTTTTGAAACTTCCATATATGGTCATGTGTTGACATTTGACCATAATGACATCATACTTCAGGCGTCTTTTGAAAATTGCCATATGTGGCAATTCTTAGACTTCTTCACTATTTTTAGAATTGGCTTATTGATTAGACGACAGCGTTATGTGATGTCATGCACTACATCATTTTAAGAAAAGGTCATGGTTAATTTATTACAAATATATGATTATTACAGACAGAATTTGACATTTCTTTAAGTGTAATCTCCTTAGAAAAATATGTAAAGGCGAACATGATAAGTTACATATCATGAGAGAGTTTACAGATGTTCATGTTGCTAGGCAGTAGTTTCAGGAGAGTGATTCAGATATTAGGAGACATAGCTTTGCTGATTACAGTACACTCCTTTTCATTTGACAAACATGTTAGTGCTCAAGTGTTCGAATCATCAAGATCTACCATGGCCAGATACCTGAACTCGGATCTCCTAACTATATATCCCAGTGGGGCAAGGACAACCTTGTAAACTTCAATGCCACTAAAACTCAGTTTTGTCTGATCTCTCGCAAGAATGAGCTTGTATTCCTCCCCCCCCCCCCTTTACCTTCAGTAATACTGAGATATTCAAACATGACCAGATTTCTCTTATTGGACTGACTTGCACCTCTGATCTTTTGGAGATGCAAGTCAGTCTTGGTACAACTATAGCTTCTGCAGCTTCCTAAAAACTTAATTTTACTTTTTATGCACAAGACACCACTTCACACCTTCACAGCTGCTTACTCTATACAAAGCACAAATCCACCCAGATATGGAATATTGGCCCATATTTGGGGTGGTACAAAATATTAGAGAGGATTTTGCACCAAAATCCTCCTTAATATTGCTTGATTCTATCCAGAAGAGGCAATCCAGCTAATTAAGGATCCCTCTCACAGACATACTTCATTCCTCTCATAGATGTTTAGTTTCTGCCTTGTGCCTCCTCTACAGATACTTTCACGGAGAATGCTCTGCTGAATTGGCCACTATTATTCTTCCACATTATCTTCTCCAAAATCATTAAAATAAGAGCCACTACTAATCAACACCCTTTTACAGTTAAAATTCACCAAACCAGCTTTACTGCCTCCTTTTATTCCATCTACTTCTGTCATTTGGAATGACAGAAATAGATGGAATAATCTTCCCCAAAGATTATTAAATAACCCTCAGCTGTTCAAACAAAATGTGAACAGTCTCCTCCTTTCTTGTATTCCTCTTGCCCACACATGGCACTAGTGTGCTATAGGACCTGTGACCTTTTGTGTGTGGACCAGATATATAATTAAATTTTTACACCAATAATATTTATTCAAAATTTTTAATTTTGTATTTATAAATCAGAAAAGCATACCGATAAGTTTCTTATTGGATAACTGGAAATTCTGAAGTTATTGTTCATATTTCTTAAGCAGAAGAACACTCACACTTATTGTTTTTTCTGTGGTTCTGTCACTGTCTCTGAAGTTAGGTAGAAACCCTAAATATTTGCAGCAGGACAAGTAATAGTTAATTAGTTACAAGACTAAAATCTTCATGTTGAAACAGTTAAGGATAATATATATAAGTTGATAAATTTTAAAAATCCCATAGCATTTGTGCTTTCCATGAGAAGCAGTATATAATCTTGTATTTATCTTTTGGTAAATGTGTTGACACTTTCCTTAAAATACAAGAAGCTCATCCATTTCTTTTACTATGATGCACAATCTTTCATTTGTCTGTTCAAAAAAAAAAAAAAAAAAAAAAAGTTAAATTTATACCATATTTCTGTTAAACTTGCAAGTTCAATCCAATGCTTTCTATCATGATAGCAATACACTGACACATCTGTCAGTGATGAAACGTTTGTAATTAAAATTTCTGATAGATACTACAATTAACTAAGTACAAAGTACAGAACACGGAAAGTGGGTCACTTAAGGATACATTTAAAACTCCTCTTAAGGCTAGGTAATAGGAAACTTCTGAATAGCCTGTAAGGAATGCAAAGAAGTGACTGGGGCTTTTGGCTCAGTGATCCAGTCCTCATTTTCTCATAGTGTGCCATCTTATTTAGGCATCCATTTGGTTGAATAAGTGAGGATGGACTGAGAATTTGGGAATTAGCTGTGTAAGTTGTATTCTGTTTAGGCTTAAACAACAAACAAAAATTGTAGTATAAAGCAATGTTTCCCAAACTTTCAGTGGCACTTTAAAAATTTTAGCAGCACCACCGTGCCCGCTCTCCCCCTCAATCATGTTAACATGAATAATTCTAAGGTGATTTTTAACATTTGCATTATAATAAATTACAAACATGACAGTTTTGGATTATTAAAAACATTTTTACGATGATTCTATGTTATTTTTGACCATCTAAATGTAAGAAAATTAACATAAACTGGGTTTTATATTGGTCGAAGGATTTTAATTGATACTAAGTAAGAAATACCAACAAATTTCACCAACTTAGCTGTTTGGCTTTTTCATGGTGAATAAAAGAGATGCAAAACAACTTAACTATTCATGAAGGAATGAACCAAATACAATTGTATTTTTTACAAATACAGAAGAACGCGTACATCAAACGCGTGGAGCATGTATGATGTCAACTGTTGTTATGCAGGAACGTTCTGTAATTAGCAGCAAAATTTAACTGTGGCATTCTTAATGATCTTATTAGGGTCTTCCAAATATCAGCTAGAATTAATCCTTGGTTTCTGTTGAGGTTGTGTTTAGAACGGATGACTGTTATGGTTTCTTTTATGTATCGGGAGCGGAAATCTCTAAATAGGGCATGGAGCTTTTGTCCCATTCGATGGTATGGTTTGTTCTCAAGAAATGAAGGGCTAACACAGAATTAAAAACATTTTTAATTATAAAATCCAACATACATACAGTAGAAACAAAAATTATGAACTTTAAATTTTCAATAATACAGTTTAATAAGGTGAATTAAACTTTTGAAAAAAGGTTTCATTTCCTGGTTTGAACTGTTTTAATTTAAACTATTTAAAGAAATAGTTTGAAGTACGTGGTTGAAACATGATTGTGCCGTCAACCAGGTGCAGTCCTAACAGAGATCATTGGATACATGCCAAGAGGCAATATTTTATTTATTTATTTTTTGTAAAACCTTAATTTAGATTTTTAGTTATCGAAAAATTGATTATCTGAAACAATATAGTGTCAAAAATATAAAGTAAAAAAAATAATAATAAAAAAAAAATGCCTTATACTTCCTAAAGACCTTGTGCATAGCTCTAAGGATGTCTGTACCACACCGGCATAAATTATAAAATTTCATAGTGGGTAGGTTATTACTCAGTTAAACGAAGCTTCTGGTGCTTTTTGCTTTTATCAGAAAACCAGAACAGACTGTGAAGTCAGACAAAGAACAAACTCGGTATCAACAGAATTAAATATAGATATCATCAGCATAAGTAACTTTCAAAAGTGGACCAGCAGAATAATTAACAAATACCATAATCAATAGTGCTAAGAAGACAGAAGACTAAACAAGTGAGATACTACTAAATAATTATAAAATGTTGTGTGAGCATTAGAATTGCAGATAAAAATGAATGAATTCAGAAAAATCAAATTAAATATAGTCTCTTAGATCTTTGGCAGATTAATATATTTGCTAAGGTTGGGGAAGTGCTTCATAGCTGATACTATTATCCAGTGCTGTAGTGAGTTGTATGCAGCACAGCTGTCTTTTTTTCATTTAATCCCATGTGAAGGAATGTCCAAAGCTTGGTCTTGCTAGTTTTGACTCGCCATATAGATGATCGCAGATATGGTTTTTATGTTCTTCAAGGCAGTTAACAGATATACCAGTCTGTCCAAAGCAGGCTAATGGACAGACTGCCGATTGGAGGTGCATGGAACTTTATACTCTACAGTTTTCATAGTGAAGAATTTATGGAGACACAACACACTTGTTAGAATAATTACTTACATTAGGTAAATAACATTCTATGTTTCAACCTCTGTATTGAGGTCATCATCAGGAAAATGCATATATAAGATACAAGTTGCATGACACTTCACTATACAAAAGTAAGATGAATCTAAATGCTTATTAATCATTTAACCTCTTATTTATTTTAAAAAATTTAAATAAAAATAACATAAATGGAACTACATTAAACATTTCTAAACTCTTCTCATATTGAGATTTTCTTCTGTTTGGGCTTCTTCTTGTTGCTATATGCCACATTCTTGGAATAACGAGTCCATCATTTTTGTTCAGGTTTGGATAATGTTTCAGCATTTCACAAGCTTCTTTTGATTTTCTTTCAAACCAGGTTTCAGTGCGATGTAGGGACTTGGTGCCTTTCCAGTCAATTCTGTGGCATTTTTGGAGTGTGTGGTCTGATAGGCCTGTTTTACCATAATGGAGTTATTTAATGTGCCATTTGTGTTCATCTTTTCTGATTGGGATGGTGCGTCCTGTTTCCCCTATGTAAGGTGGGTTACAGGTACATTGAATTTTGTAAACTCCTAGGTGGGCCAGGTTTGGAAGAGGATCTTTGGAAGACTGAGTAAATTTCTTAATTTTGTTGGGGGTTTGAAGGTAGTCTTCATGTTGTATTTCAGTAGTGTTCTATTTATTTATTTTTATTTTTATTTTTTAATAAATGCCCTTAATGTAGGGTATGGCTGTGCTATTGTAATCTTTTTTGTTTTTAGTGGTATTTTTATGGAGAATCTTGAGAACCATTTTTTTTATTGTAGCCATTCTTTACAAATGTTTGGTTAATGATTTTAAATTCTTGGTTCAGAGCTTGTTCATCGGAGTAAATTGTTAGGGCTCTTTGTTTGAGGTTGTTGCTGATGATTCCTAGTTTTTGTGTTGGGGTGGTACAAATTTTTATTTATGTATTGGCGTGTGTGTGTGTGGTAGACTGTGAAGGAGAGACAGCCTGAGGGAGACATGTGACAAGTGTGTCTAGAAATGGAAGCCAGTTGTTGTTTTCAATTTTGATGTTTGTTTTTAATTTTAAATTAGATATGTTTGTGTTTGTTCAGTGCCTTGGGAATACATTTAATGTTTTGCGACGTGGGGCCAAATGGCGAAAATATCAACATATCTGAGCCAGACTTTGGGCTTTAGGCTGGCTGAATCTAGAGCTTGTTGCTTGAAGTCTTCTATGTAAAAGTTAGCTATTGGGAAGGGGGGTGAGGAGTGGTTAGCCAAAAGCGTAAAAGAAAGGATTCATACTCTACATGATGTGCAAGAGGATGAAGCTAATCATTAGGAGCATTTGAAAGTGGTATGCAGATTATATTTGTACAGAACTTTAGCTATCTTTTCTGAAGTACCTTGAATATAAGAGATGGGAATAGGTTTGCTGTGATCTTGTGTGTTGGTGGTAAGATGGATGGGAGACATTTAGTATTTTATCTGTTTTATAGTGATTGTAGTCATTGGATAAAAGTGTTGTGAAAGTACAGTAACAAGTCAGTAAAAAGGGTTGAACACAAGGCTGTGTTCAAATATTTTGAGAGTGCTGTAATGTTGGGATGGGTGTGGTTTGATTGTTTATGTAAGCACCTTCATAGTGTGTGGAAATATGTATCTATAAACAGAAAGCTAATGAACCATTTGGCTACTAGAGGGACCCAAATGTCAAAATCAGAAAAGAATTTTTTTGGGACCTTATTTTTTTCAATAAAATTACTTAAATATTGCTCAATGATGCTCCAAAAATTAAAATTAACAGCTCTAAATTACTTAGATTAAAAAAAAAAAGTATTGAGAATCGATACTTGAACAAGGGGGTCATATGAAGACATTAACATCAGTTTGTGTGCCTCATTCAAGTTTCTTTCATATTTTGCATAACAAGTTCTGTAGTTTGTATATACAGGTTCTGATGCATTTTCTTCATATGTCTAGGATTGCTTCTTTAGAATGAGACTGGGCATGCTCCAGGATCTCTGATGATCCAGTCATCATCAGCAAACAACTGAATATTTCCTATCAAATCATTTTCTATATCATTGATATACAAATTAAACAACAGAGGACCATGTGCTGAGCCATGTGGTACACTAGTCATCACGTACCTTCTTCTGGAATTAACTCTTCCATAAACTACTGTTTGATATCTTTCCATCAGCCGCTCTCTATTCAAAATCACTATCTTCTAATCCCCCATTTGCTCCAGTTTATGCAACAGATTCCAGATGATTTGTAAAATTCAGCAGTATCACTGAATAGCCATTTTCCCTTTATCCAAGTCCAAAAGTAAGCAAATTTCAAGGACAAGACTCACTCTTCACAAAGCCATGGTGACACCTATAAAGTATTATATTCCTGTCCACCCAGATCTGAATTCTGTCTTGAACCAACTTCTCCAATACCACAGCCACCACTCCTATAATTTGCTACTTCTGTCTTGGAGTCTCATTTATGCAGTTTAACTATTTTGTCTTTTGCCAATCCATTGGAACCTTCCCATTCATAAAAAATATTTAAAAAAAAAAAAAATCCACCTGCCTACAGTACAAAATTTAGTATAGGTTTGCAAATAACCTTCTGTCTTGGAGTCTCATTTATGCAGTTTAACTATTTTGTCTTTTGCCAATCCATTGGAACCTTCCCATTCATAAAAAATATTTAAAAAAAAAAAATCCACCTGCCTACAGTACAAAATTTAGTATAGGTTTGCAAATAACCTTTCATGAATGGGACTAGCATAAAAAAAAAAAAACTTTTTTTCTTATCAGTCACCTCATCTTATCTGGTAGTGCAATATTTACGCCTGCATGGTGTACACCCTTGCAAAATTTATCACTTGGTAACTCAACTTTTTGATTTGTTTCTATTATCTTCTTACCATCCACACTTGCTGTGTTGTGAAAGAAAGCTTTAGAATTTGACCCTTCATTTAGCTTCATTATTTCACGTACTGCGACAAACTGTTTTTATGCTCTGGAGATGTTGGATGTGATATCAGCAAATAAGTTAATGTTTATTATACTTATTATAATAAGAATAATAATTTATTATACTTATAAGTATAATAAATAACATGTACTGTGAACACACAGTACATGTTATTTATTCTTTCAACATGTTTGAAAGTACAAATATTTTGTGTAACATAGTGAAAAACAGAGATGGTGTGGTTTTCATGTAATTTTGTTGTTTGGTACCTGTCAGTTACCCACTTATATATGCCAGTAGATTTTATTCCAATCCCACATTCCAGTTTATGACAGCCTTTGATGTGATATTCTATCAAATGCCTTAGCAAAGTCTGACAGTATAATAGTGTATCCATTCCCTTTATCCAACTTAGCCATAATGCAATATGAACAAATTGTATAAACATGACCTCTCTTTAGTAAGCCCATGCTGTTTTTTGCAAACTATAGTTTGTCAATCCATTTCTCTATGTGAGTAATTCTTCTGCAAGGCTTACACCAACGTATAAGCAAGGCTTATACGTTGGTCATACATAACTGGTAATTAGCTTAAGGAATTAACAATATAATGCATATAATGGATATTAATTAAAACATACTTTAATGAATACCTTCAATATTTCGGCAATGTCACGTTGCTATCTTCAGGAACATAACATCCATGGGTTCACCACTTTCCCCATCCTTGGCCAACTTCTTTATGGAGACCTTTGAAGCCTTGAACTCTGCCCCACAAAAACCCACTATTTGGCTTCGGTACTTGGATGATGTGTTCACTAATTGGCCACATGGCTCAGATACACTCCACTCCTTCCTAACACACTTAAACAACCAACACTCCAGAGTCCAGTTCACCCTCCGCTTCCTACACATTCTAATCACCTGCCAACCCGATGGATCTTTGGTTTTCTCTATTTATAGAAAACCCACCCACAGGCAGATACATTCACCAGCAATCCCCCCCACCCCACACACACAACAATATGGGGTTATAAAAACACTATTCAACAGGGCAAAATTAATCTGCTCAGATCACGATGCCCTAACCACTGAACTAAACCACATCCTCAACACTTTCTTAGCCAATGGCAACCCCCCCCCCACAATAAAGATTACACTAAATCTATCACCATCCCCTATATCTGGGGCACCTCTGAAAAAATAACCAACATCCTCAAAAAAAAAAAATGACCTGACTTCGTGTTATAGACCATATAAAAAGTTGGCATCCCTTATCCGCTTTACCAAAGACCACCCATTCCCCCTAGACCTACCTGGTGTATACCAGGTCCCTTGCAGCTATAAATTGTCCTACTTTGGCCAAACAGGTAGGACAGCGAATATCAGGATTTCAGAACACAAAGACTACATCTGGTTTCACCAGTACAGCCACTCTGGGCTGGCAGATCATGCCTTAGATACCCGCCATAGAATTTGTTGGAAGAAAATAATACATCGCAGCAAGTTCAAGTTTGAAAGATTATTCATGGAATCATCTGCAGCTCTAAAAAACGTTCCAAACCTCAACAAATTTGGGTGCATGAAACTACCCCAAATTTGGGAAGCCTGCATTATGAGAACTTCAGCCCAACGGCCAAGACAACCCAATTAGCCTGCTAGGGGGGTACCATTAGGACTTCAGGAACAATATTAGTTCTTGCCTTCTTCCTCATTTGCTTTTGTTAGTGCACTACGTGCACATACCATATTTGTATGTTCCTGAAGATGGCAACGTGATGTTGCCGAAATATTGAAGGTATTCATTAAAGTATGGTTTATTTATTTTTTTTTTTTTTACAGAAAGCCCACAGATACTGGAAGATATCTTCACTATACTTCAAACCATCACAAGTTGCACAAACTGAGTATTATCCACATGTTGAAACATAGAGCCAAAAAGTATGCTTTAATTAATATCCGTTATATGCGTTGTTAATTCCTTAAGCTAATTACCAGTTATTTATGTGAGTGTTTACCAACTTCTCTATAGTCTTCACCACCAATCCAGAGATGGTTGAGGTCAGCAGTTACACATTTCTGTATGTGAGTTCTTACCAAATTCTCTACAGTTTTCATCACCAATCCAGAGATAGTGAGGTCAGTAGTTACACGTCAGACATTGCACCAACCGTGTACAGAGGAACTATTATCCATTTTTCCATTCCTGTGGGATCTTTCCTTAGACTAAAACTTGAGTTATACAAATATGTCAAGGACCTGACTAGTTTGGCTGAACATTCCTTTAGTGTATGCCTTAATATCCCATCTGTCCCTATTACTGAATTCTTTTCCAGGTTATGCAAATGCTCTGGAAGCTGCTTGTGCACCATGTTACATACTAGGTTGATACATCATAGCAAAAGCGAGCACTCATATGAACTATCTCTTCTTCTGATGGTATTGTCTGCATTCAGTAAGGTTATTCTTCCCCGTTCATTCCTTTTTTTTTACTTGCAGCATAATGTTAAAATTTTGGGGTTGCCTTTAACCTGTACAGCCAATTTCTTTTCATACTCAGCTGTATGTTTCGATATAATAGGTCTGAGCTTTATATATATTTCATAATTCCTCTCACCCTTATTCTCACAATATTCTACATGCCACAGAGTTCTTCAGTTAGGCTGCTGCTATTCAATTTGCGCCTCAGTGATATTGGAAATGATTTGTGGAGGAATATTAAATTATTTTCACATGAAACTAAACTGTTAAGGGCAATAAAGCCGTAGTTAGATTATGTGAGATTGTGCATGATGATCTAAATGCACTTGTAATTTGGTCAATGAATTCATTGTGTCCGTAAAGTTTATGCACTGCTATGATTTAAAAAAAAAAAAAAAAAAAGCTACAGCTCGTGTATAAAATCTATGGAACTGGATTATGAGAAACTGAAAGGTTGTAGGTTTAAGGATAGTTCTGGATTAGTTGAAGTTCAGAGCACATACACAAAAGTGGACATCATCAGTTAGGAATTGTCCCTTTTTATAAGTCTTTGATATGATCACATCTGAACTATTGTGCTTGAATTTGGTCCCCCGGGTTTCTTTGTATGTGATGGAGAGAATGTGGAGTGCTTTTGCTGAGGCTATTCTGAATGTTTTGTGTTTTACAGCAGCTTTCTTCAACTTTTTTACAACTGCGGACTGGGGAAAATAGGAGAAATATTTTGCTGACGGCTAAGACAAAAACATAAACCAATGTAGATAGTATTTTATTTATTAAATCCAATGTTATGAAATTACAATTTTTAGCTAGTGCAACATCTGCTGCTGCTTAGAGGTTAGAAAATTTGATATACGAGAGACGAAATTTTTTGAAATTTTTGGTGGACCACCAGGAAATTTCTGCAGACCGGTGCCAGTCTGTGGACCACAGGTTGAAGAACAAGGTTTTACAGAGTTTATGATAAAAAGAAGAGATGTGATTAAAACATTTTAGTTACTAAAGGTCTATAAAGGAGATGTTAAAGCAATTTTCCAGTGCACCAAGATTGGAGGGAGAGAGCAGCATTCATCCTTGAATGTTGTGTAATAACAGAAGTCATCAAATGTAAGAATGAGAATTTTTGCATGGAGTATGATAAATGATGGAGTGGGTTGCCAGTCTTCATTGTTTTGTCAGCGAGTGACTTTGAGAGAGAGGTACAATTGTGTCACACGTGTGCCTCCCAGTCTCTGGACTCCATGGAGATACTTATGTAATTATAATTTTACAGTACCAAATATCTTGATTTAAAAGTTGTATCTAGAATATTACATAAATTGAGTTTGTAGAAGTGAGGTAATACACTAAGTGATAGATTGGCCCAGATTAAAGCTCCTATCTGATAGCTAGAAAGGGAAGGTAATGCTAAGAGTTGGTCAAAGAAGGTCCTCTTCAGAAAATAGTTTAGAATTTACTTTCAGGAAGAGTTGCAGGGAGAGAAAGAAGTGACTGTATTTCTGATCATGATTTAAAAAAAAAAGTGTGTGGAAGTGACTGCATTTCTGATCATGATTAAAAAAAACACAAAATGTGCGTGTGTGCGCGTTCTACCAGAAGCAGTAGAAAATTCCTTCAAAAAATAGCTGTGACCTGTGATCTCATAAAAAAATATGAGAATTTTGTGGTCTCCATAAAATTATTAATTTGCTCTAAAGGTATTTTGATTTTCTATTCTGAATGGTAAGTACATTGAAAGAGTTAAGTGTTTGAGAGGTAGTGATATGATTTCTAGAAAATGGCTGTATTATTGTGCTGTTATTAAATTTTTTCCAACTTGCAGTTTGCAGTGTGCAGAAGAAACAAAGGTCTGTCTGCATGCATCAGAAATCTAACATAACTGTCTTAAAATATTGACTGCCAGAAGTCATTGCTGCTGCTAATAGCTAGTTACCTTATCTTACTATTGTATTTTAGAGAATCTGCTTGAAGATTCAAACATCCACCACCTATCTCACAAGTGTTTACACTTGTGAGATAAGTATTGGCTGTTAGATAATCCAAAATCTAGTAAATATTTATCATGATTATTAGCTTTGCCCTTTTTTTTCCAAATCTCCCTACCAGATTTCTATATGCATTATATTCGTGTGTAGTTGACATCATGTTGGAGGCTTAATGGATTTTTTACAACACTCAGAAAGGATTAAAACAGAATTTAATACTTCCTGTATTTTGTTTCAGTCAATGATACATCTTCAGGGATTACAAAAAAACTAATGTAACATAAAAACAAATAACAAACAATACTAAGCCCAACCACATGGGTGACACTAAAGTCCTATCTAGGTGGAGTGCCCTCTAAGGGCGGTTGTAGATGACCTGGAATGTGAAGTGGAACCTCTGGTGATAAGTGTTTCCCAAATCTTAGGAAGCTTAATGCAACCATATTTGTTAAGATTTGGTTGATTCCTGAGAGCTGCTGCTGATTCTAAGAATAGTCTTTCTCTTTTGAATTTGCTGTGGTGGAGCATGGTGGTTTTTTCCCATGAGATCCTGTGGGTTGTATCCAAGATATGGTCAGCCAGGCCTGACTAACCATAGTCGTGGTTGCAGATGTATGACTTATGTTCCTCCAGGTGGATAGTAACTGATCTGCCTGTCTGTCCAAAGCATGCCAGTTTACAGGAACAGGGTGCTTTATAGACTTCAGGCACTGAGAGAGGAGGGAGCTGATCTTTTGTAAAGCGGATAAGGGTAGCAAGATTGCGGTGGGGCTTAAATGCTGTGTGTAGGTTGTATTTTTTTAAAATCTTGGCTATTTTTTCAGATGTGCCACGGATGTAGGGTATAGTGATGGCATTTCTAAACTCTTTTTGAAGAGAAGACTGTGAATGGGGGAGGACCTGATTATTTTTTTAATGCTGTGATCGCTATATCCATTGGAGAGGAAACTGTTGTGTATGTGGTCAAGCTCAGTTGTAAGGGTGGTTCCACTGGAACAAAGATTGTGGGCTCTCTTGGTAAGAGTTTTAATAATGCCATATTGTTGACCAGGGTGGTGGTGGTGGTGGTGGGAGCATTAGTGGATATATCTGTCTGTGTGCGTGGGTTTTCTATATACCATGAAGAAAAGTGTACCGTTGGGAAGGCGTGTAACCTAGGAAGGGTAAACAATTGTTCTTTTCCATCGTGAACTGAATTCTTGGATGTAGGTTGAGGTGACTGAGGAAGGCGTCTAATGTGTCTGAGCCATGAGGCCAAATAGAGAACACATGTACATATCTTACCCAGATGGAAAGTTTGAGAGGGGCTAAGTCTATGGCTCATTTTTCAAAATCTTCCATATAAAAATTGGCAAGAGGGGGTGAGAGGGGGGAACCCATGGTGGTTCCTTCTATCTGCTTATAGATTTTGTTCTTCCAAGAAAAATAACCAGAATAGATGGCAAAGGAAAAGAGATCTAAGATGTCAAAAGGAAAAACGTTTTTTAAGAGTGTTAAGGTGTCAATTAAGGGAATATTGGTAAACAATGAGTAGATGTCAAAGCTTACCAATATGTCTGTGTTATTTAAGATTAAATTTTCTATGATGGTTTTGAAATGGGTAGAGTTTTTTTTATATAGGATGTGCAAAGTCCAGTGAGGGGGGGGTGGGTCAGTCTATAAAGTACCATGTTCCTGTAAAGTGGCGTACTTTGGACAGACAGGCAGATCAGCTACTATCCGCCTGGAGGAACATAAGTCATATATCGGCAACCATGACTATGGTCAGTCAGGCCTGGCTGACCATGTCTTGGACACAACCCACAGGATCTCATGGAAAAAAAGCACTGTTCTCCACCACAGCAAATTCAAAAGAGAAAGACTATTCTTAGAATCAGCAGCAGCTCTCAGGAATCAACCAGATCTTAACAAATATGGCTGCATTAAGCTTCCTGAGATTTGGAAACGCTTATCACCAGAGGTCCCACTTTACATTTCAGGCCACCTACAACCGCCCTTAGAGGGCACTCCAACTAGATAGGACTTTAGTGTCACCCACGTGGTTGGGCTTAGTATTGTTTGTTATTTGTTTTTATGTTGCATTATATTCACTTCATAATCAGCTTTTTAGATCTCTAACAAAGACCAACTTTTTCTCTTTTTTTTTCTTTGTTAGCTTTCTTGTCTAATGACTGATGAAGTTTCTTTACTTCTTCCTTAGCAGAACCTTCTGTGGGACCATATTTACAAACAAGTCTCATTTTTTGATGTTTGCCATTATCACTACTTGAAATTGCCTGCCATTCAAGGAGTTTCTGTATGTTTAGTGTTGAATACTATAGCTACTCCTTTCTTTCTCTTATTATTATAACCTAAATATCACACTTTGTATTTGTTTTTGTCTTGGTAACACCAATTATGTTGTGTTTCTTCTCTAATTTTTTGCCAGTTCCACTTCTTTTCTGTTGATACTTATTTTGATGGTGCATATTTTTAAGTTGCATGAAATAATTGTAATCCAGTAATATTTCTACCATCCAAGATAGTTGCTCGTTCAAGCTCGGGATCGTCATCCTTATCGCTTTCTTTTTCTTCTGATGTCCTTTAATGTTTTTCTGCAATTTCTTCCTCAAAATCTTCATTTTTGTTATAGTATTGAAGACTACCATCAATGAATGGAAACTCTTCATAGTTTCTGATTTGATTCATGTATAATAGGATACCATTTCCACTATCAGACATGTCTAGCTAATACATGATTGAATGCTTAAAACCACAGTGAGCAAAACGGTTTTGGTGTTGTTGCTTATTCCATGCCAACTATTGTCTGTAAACAATTGGAAACAACTAGTAAAATTCTTCTTGATTTCTGTTGTCATTTCATATCCCAACTCATAAGCCAATTCTTAAATTCAGATGTCATCATACATTTTTGTTTGCATGGTAGTGAACTGGTAAACTCCTTTCTAATACCTTTTAAAGTATCGCGGCCTGGCCCTCTTTCCAACAACTAATAGCTTTCATTTACTAGTTCCTGACATATTTGAACAACATAACACTATTACACATCTGTTGCTTTTTGATCAAAACAATGTAGTATATTCATACCACAGGGAAATTTAATGTGTCATGATAAAATAACCTTGTTTCGTCATTATTGCAGGTGTTATCAGGTGTGTGAATTAGGCTAAATTTAGTGATGCAGTTTTAATAGAGAAAATTGTCTCTGGTGCTGTCATTCTGAAAACTATTGAAAAAACAAAATGTTAGGATTTTTGCTGTTATTGCACTGCGAAAGAATAAGAACAAGATGAAGTTTTTAAAAACCATTTCTTTACCTTTTTAACAAATTATATTGAAAAATAGGGTTAAAAAAATTAGCTGGCTCTGTATATAAGGCGGTGTTCAAACTGGATTTAAGAGATGGGTTAAACAATATTATGATGACAGATATATGAGAGATCCGAGAAAAATTAAAGGAGTTGAACCAATGTTATCAGTGGCAGAATCATTCTTCTTCTTCTACGCGTTGTTCCTGCTTTCCATGCAGGGTCCGTGTGTTACTTTAGATGCGACTTCTTGTTAGTACTACTCCCAACCGACCCATCGCCTGGTCTGCCGCAAGGGGGGGGGGGGGACATATTTTTGACTGTAGAGGCGTATGTTCACGGGCCAGTTTGTCTGTTTGCGGGATGTGCAAACACCAGATAAACTGGCGGAAAAACCCTCCTGACCGCGCCCAAGACCGGCTAACTTGGCTATGCCTGAGGGAAGATCCTCAAATTCCTCACGTCTACAACGGGAATCGAACATTGAAATTGAAAATATTAGGAATGGACTTGACATTGTTAGGATTCAAGAATATAGGCAGAGCTAATATAATATTTAAAAAAATGAAAAAGTAAAGTAGTAATCTTAACAACTTTATTCTACCCATCAAAATTTGAATCAGTTAAATACACTGTAAATATTAGCTTTACTCATAATTCAGACTATAACCTCATCCAAGTTTCCTTTTCAACAGAACATCTTCCACCTAGCCTCTGTGTTGTCTTTTGGCATTACAGTAGTGTGAAATGGGATGAGAACTGCCTCAAATTTCTTCTTTTCATGTTCAGATTAATTACTGATTCCATTTCACATATACAAACTCCAGTGGATTAATTGAAATAATTCTGTCTGAAACACTTTCATTTTCTATTTCCTCCCATAGATTGCTTCTCCAAGAAGCATGCCATGGTTCAAAAAAAGAAAAAGTATATCAAGTGCCATATTTTTTTGCCAAACAAGTGGCCGAAGGAAAAAACTTACATTGCAGCTAACTCACAGCATCTACTAAAAACATGAACGCTAAATCTGACTCAGCAAGAGACAAATACAGAAATTTTGTATCCTATTCAAATGCAATGGCACTGAACATGAGATGCCCAGTATTCCTACCAAAAGATATTAGATGCAACTTATGTGTTATCTTGACATCATCAAACGATAAGGCTGAATCTCTGCATTATTCTTCTCTTTATCTTTTTCAGAGGTGACCATAGTAAATTACCTCCCACGGTTTTTGGAAACACCTGGGTTCAAATCTAGGATGTATTGAACTTTATCTAATGCCTTTTCTATTGAAGATGAGTTAACCAGTTTCATATGGAGGTGGAAAGGCTTTCCCACCCAGAAACTCGGGCATTTTTAATCTTGCAAAACAATCTAGCTGTAGATCATCTTTTTATTGTTTACTGGTGATTGTTTAAATATCTTGGTATACCAATTTATACCAAGCAGGGTAAAATGCAACATGAAACCAGAACTTATAACTTTTCATTATTAGCAGCTCATTTATTGTATGTATTCCTTTATACATCTATGCTTGTGTATTTTCTGTTGTTCCACTTTCTTGTAATCTAATGGAAGTAGAACTTATAGACATTGATTTATGTTAAGAACAAACCCAGTGAAGTATAAATTTTTTATTGGTCTCTTCCTGTCCTGTCAGGTGTCTTCTCCCTCCATGAGATTGACTGCCATGTGTCTCCACCATGTCCTATTCTGTGCCTCTCTGCTGCATTCCTCATATGAGAGATAGGTCCAGTCTTCTATATTTTTCATCCACTCCAGTCTTTGTCTTCCTCTCTTTCCCTCAACAGTTCCTTCGAGAAGTGTCCTTTGTAGGCAGTTATGTCTCAGAATGGAAGTAGATTGGTCTCTTATGATGATTTTTAATATATAGACATCATCATCATCAAATTCCTGCCATGTACCCTCAAGGGGTGTACAGGATATGATAGTACTACATAAAAAAATTACATCATCACTAACTTCCTATCTACAATTTTTTTCCAAATCAGTCTGTTACTTGTCAAGACTCCAACATTATCAGATCTTATATTTCTATCGTCTAAGGCACTTTTTTCCGTATCAATCCACCTATATCTTGGTCTTCCTCTGGGTCGTTTTCCTGCCAACCTGGCAAAGAACACTTGTTTTGCTAATCTTTCCTCTCCCATTCTATTTAAGTGACCATACCACCTGAGATTAGCTCTTCTAACGCATTCCTGGATGCTGACAATGCCAAGTTCTTTCCTAATATCATCATTTTTAATGTGATATTGCCATTGATGCAATCTGTTCACTCCTCTAATCTTTCTCAGGACTCTCATATCTGCAGTCTCTAGTCTTTGGTCAAGTGTTTTACTTCTGACCCAGCTCTCAGATCCATAAGTTAAAACTGGTTTGAATACCGTCTTGGATACAGCTAATTTAGTGTTCCGACTAATTTCTCTCTTATTCCATATGAATTTATTCAATTGACTTCCCACCATACCAGCTTTGCTGATTCTGTTGTCTATTTCTATATTTAATTTACCATCTTCACTAAAAATCATGCCTAAGTAGCTGAAATGTTTTACTTGTTCCACAGGTTCTCCATTCACAACACAGTTGACATTTTCAATGATTCTGCCTATTTTCATTGTCTTTGTCTTTTTATTGCTGACCTTCATACCATATCTATTACAACAGTTATTCAATTTAGTCAGAGAATCTTGCAGACTTGTAGCGGATTTATTTAGAAGTATAACATCATCCGCATAAAGCAAAGAGCTGACATTAACATCTCTAATTTTGATATCATGTTTAATACCACTTTCCTTCATAATGTGAACCATATAGATAATGAATAACAGAGGGGATAATGTACATCCTTGTCTCACACCAGATTTAACATCAAACCATCTTCCTGTACTTCCTTCAATTCTAACTGCTGACTTACAACTCAAATAAAGACTAAGTATTGCTTGATATAATGCCCCATTGACACCATATAACTGCAACGTATTGAATAGCTTCTCTCTTGGCACCTTGTCATATGCTTTTTCCAATTCGACAAAACTCAAATACAGATCTTTGTTATATTCCCATGATTTCTCCACTATTTGTCGTAAAGTGAAGATCTGATCCTGACAGCCTCTATTTGGCCTGAATCCAGCTTGTTCTTCACCAAGCTTTTCTTCCACAATTCTTTTCAACTGTTTCTCAAGTCTATTTGCATTGATCTTGCCAGGAACACTCAGTAGGGAAATACCTCTGTAATTCTCACATTCAGCTTTATTTCCCTTTTTATATATGGTCACCTATGAGAGCTCTATTCCAATCATCAGGAATTCGTCCCTCTGCCCAGGCTTTCTGAACTATGCAGTTCAGCCACTGTAAGACTTTTATACCACCATACTTCAGCATTTCTGGTCGAATATCATCTACTCCTGCTGCCTTTCCACATTTCAAGCCTTTGACGGCTTTTTCTACCTCAAGTATGGATATGTATTCCTGACTGCATGCCTGGTCAGTGCTTTTTACCACTGTGCTGTCATCACTACTTGTTTCATTTAGCAGTTTTTCAAAGTAATTACTCCATACTTCAAGGATATCTTTTTCCCCCTGTTTTCATGTCACCTTTATCATCTCTAACTCCTTTTACAGCACTCTTTCCTCCATTCCTAAGCTTCTTCAACAACCTCCAGAATATTTTGCCACCTTCTTGATATTTATTTTCTATATTCTTACCAAAGTCCTCCCATGACTTTTGTTTAGCTAGTTTTACACAGTGTTTCGCTTTCTTACATTTGTCTCTGTATTCTCTAAGAGCAAAAGCTGACTTATTTGCCAGGCACTTTTGATGTGCTTTCTTCTTTTCCTTCACTGCCTCTTTAACTTCTTGTGTCCACCAGGGAGTTCTAATTTTTTTATCCTTGCAGACAACCTCACCACTTGCCTCTCTGGCAGAATCAGTCAATGTTTTCTTCAGAGTTTGCCACTGAATCTCCAAGGTTTGATTCCTGTTCTCAAACTCTTTCATTTTTTTTTTTTTCAATAATCTTTCTGTATTTTAGTCTACAGTTCACATATGAGAGCTGCTCAACTTTTATTCGCTTTAAAACTTTCTTACATGTTATTCTTTTCAAAATGAAATTCAATTTTATCCTGCTCAAGACTAAATAGTGATCTTCCAATTTCAAATCCTCTGTACACTCTGGTGTCCTGCACCAGGGAGAAAACATCACTATCAATAATAACATAGTCAATGAGACTTTTCTTATTCCTTGCCTCTTCTTTCCATGTGAATTTGTGCACATTTTTATGTTAGAACATGGTGTTAGTAATAACCAGTCCATGTCCTGAGCAGAAATCCAACAGATATTTGCCATTATTATTAGCTTTGCTCTTTTCTCCAAATTTTCCCAAAATATTTTTGTATGTCTCACAATCATTTCCTACTCTACTATTTAGATCCCCAACAAGGACCAACTTTTCCTTTTTCATTGTGTCAGTTGCTTTTTCTAAAGCCTCAAAAAATTCCTCCACTTATACCTTAGTAGAACCTTCTGTGGGACCATAGGCACAAATAAGTCTCATTGTCCAGTTCCCCATTCTCATATTTGCCCACATTACTCTACTTGAGACTGACTGCCATTCAAGAAGATTAGCCTCGTATTTTGTGTTGAATACTATGGCTACTCCTTCTTTTCCTTGATTGTCATTGCCTGAATATAACATTTTGTATTTAATGCTCAGAAAGATCTCACCAGTTAATATATAGACATTTTTGTCAAACCTCAGATTTCAAACATTTCAAGCTACAAGAACTTCTACAACAGATACCTGAAAATTTGATCTCCTTGCCGTATGCTTCATTGGATGACCACAACATAACCGCCTTCAGTGCTTCCAAGACAGTCCTTTTTTCTTTTCTATATATATATATATATATATATATATATATATATATATATATATTTATTTATTTATGTATTTATTTTTTACATAATCTGGAAACCCTACTATAGAGACCAAGCATGGAACTTTTTTCAAGCCACTTTCAGGCCTCCAATAGGTGGAGTGGTGGTTCCACATCAGGCGATGAACATCACCTGGTGATGATAATCACAAACATCCATGTCCATGACTGGATTAGAACCTGCGTCCTGTTGGTTGGAGAGTGGGTACACTAGCCACTCAGCCCACCTGTTTAGGGTAATGCACCAAAAATCTTTTTAGAAACATTGCTATTCAGAAGTGGGCAGTCATTTAATTTGATGACCCCACACCATCAACAACACTCACTTTGAGTACTGTTGATGGTAGTCCATTCTCCATTTTCTATTGGCATGAATACACTTCAAATTAATTGGCATCCATCATTCTAACTTCAAATTAATTGGCATCCATCATTCATATTACTGGCTTAGCATCATTCTGCTAAGCCAGTAATATGAACAGCAGCTGCTCAACATCTGTTTTGCAGTCTTAACTGCAAACCAAATGAATCTTTACAATCTAATCATTACAAGAGGACATCAACAAACTAGCTGAAGAATGCAACATTGATCCTAAGAATATCATCAGGTGCCATCGTTTCGGGCCTATAAATAAAAGGAACGACGGAATGAACTTTCCGTGCTTAGTAAAAGTGACTTGCGACACGCCGACAAGCACATCAAAAATAATAACAGCGATCAACAACAAGTTCAAAGACACATGTCCCCAATTGCGCATACGTGCACAACCAGACTTATCATTTGCACAAAGGGAACAAAGACTCCAGCTTCGAAAGAAAACTCGAAGATAAATCAAAATGGTGACAGCAGTTGGACTATCGACTACAGACAAGATAAACTGGTGAAAAAATCAAGTGATGCCACTAGCAGCCAGCATGCAGGCACTGCATAGGAAATGTGCAAGAACCATGCAGTCCAACATATTACTCATAAAACCCTATACATCTACTTCACCAACATCTGTGGCCTAAACTCCAACCTGAATAGCATCCACTACCACCTACTCTTCCTGGCAGAAACTCAAATCTCACCCCATCCCCCAGCACCACTTATCTCAACCTTCCAAACTACTCACTCTTTAATGACTTTCCTAAGACTATCTGCTCTGACATACCTTGCCAGAGAGCACCCAACTTTGACCTTCTTTGGTTGAAAATATCCCTTCCCCACTCAGTCCAATTCATCTGCTATTTCTATCGCTCCCCCAACACAACCAACCACCCTGAACTCTTTAATTTCCTCTCCCTAAAAATCGACTTTCTCCAATCCCACTTTCGCAACAGCAAAATCATCCTCCCAGGAGATTTTAACGTCCACAACACTACCTGGCTTTCCTCCTCCAGTTATACACATCTTGAGATGCTGAAGGCAGAGATGATGAACCATTTGTCATCACTAACGACCTTACACAATTTGTCCAGATGTCAACCAGAATACCAGAACACCCTAGATCTCTTCCTCACCAATGATCCCTCCAAATACACAGTGAAAGTAGTGAGCTCCCTGGGCAATTCTGACCACAACTTAGTGCTCATCTCCTCCCCCATGCAACAATGTTTACACAGACACCCCCATACAAGAGTAGTTTTGGCACTATAACAGTGCCAAGTGGGACAGCCTCCAGAACTTCTATGCCGCATTCCCATGGTTGGACTATTGCTTCCAGCCTTCCAACCCAAACATATGCGCCGAGCTTATTACCAAAGTAATCCTCACCGGCATGAATACATACATTCCACATAGCACTCTGAACTGCCATTCCCTAACGAAACCCTGGTTCTCCAAAAGATGTGCCATGGCTGTAGAGATGAAACACTAGACACACCACAACTGGCTGAAATCAAGAACCTCATCCTCCTTCAAAGCTTACACCAAAACCCATAATAGATGCAAAAAAACAATCAACGCTTCCAAAACAGAGTTTGAAAGAGCAAAAAGCAGGAAACTAGCAGTCTGTCCAAACGGCAGCCGAGCCTTTTGGTCTCTCGCCAAAGGATTGGTCGTAATTTCTGTCCAACACTATTCCCACCCATATCATACCCAGATGGCTCTACTGCATCATCACCCACAGAAAAAGCCAATCTTCTGGCTTCATACTTTGCTTCAAATGCATGCATAACTGACGAAAGTAAATGTTCCCCAACCATTTCAGACACCCAACGTACAATGCCCCCTATATCCTTTCGAGGAGAATGAGATCAGAAAATTACTGTCCAAACTAGGCACAAAAATGTCTCCTGGCTCTGATGGCATACCTCCAATTGTTCTGAAAGTTTGTGCTCCAGATCTGACCCCCCATCCTATGTCACCTATATAGACTCTCTTACTCCACTGAAATCTATCCCACAAACTGTAAATTGGCCTATATTCAGCCCATTCCCAAGAAGGGTGACAAGTCACTGCCATCCACTCACAGCCCTATCTTGCTTACCTCAGTCCTGTCAAAAGTAATGGAAAAAATCATCAATTCCCAACTCCTACACTATTTCGAAGACACTCGCCAAATAAATGACCGCTAGTATGGATTCCACCACTGCCGATCAACAGGAGATCTACTCACATATGTCACTCATCTCTGGACAAATACTATGGAGTGGTTTGGCGAATCTAGTGGTTGCACTAGATATCTCCAAAGTCTTTGACCGGGTCTGGCACAAATGCATACTAGGCAAACTACCATCGTTCGGTGTGACCCAAGACTTCTGTAGTTGGATTGCCAGCTTCTGTCTGGATGCACACTTGTGTGATGGTGGACAGCTCCCTATCCTCTCACCACTCAATTAATGCTGGGGTCCCACAAGGTTATGTTATCTCACCAACCCTCTTCCTGCTATATATCAATGACCTACTGCAATTGACCTCCAACCCAATACACAGTTTTGCAGATGACTGCACACCTCACTCCTCACTTGCATTTGATAAGCCTTACTCTTCACAACTCACCTCAACCTACAGAACATCCACCACTACCACCCTCAACTCAGATCTCCAAGCCATCCTACAACGGGGTTCGGATAATCTCATAAATTTCGATGCCGATAAAACCCAGTTCTGTACTATTCCCATAAAAAAGAACCATTTTACCCCAGTATCCGTTTTGACAATAACCAAATTTCCAGACAGTCCGAGATCTCACTTCTTGGAATCAACCTTACATCGAACCTCTCCTGGCATAAACATATCACAACCATTGCATCCTCAGCCTCGAAAAAACTAGGATTTCTCTTTCACTCGAGACGTTACTTCACCCCCAAACATTATGCAAATCACAAATCAGGCCAGCTATTGAATACTGCTCCCACATATGGGGTGGGCCCCCTAAAAGCTCTCTCAAAATGCTTGACTCAATACAGAAGAGAGCAATTAGACTTATCAATGATCCATCCCTTACCAACTCTCTCCCCCCACTTTCACACAGACGTATGGTCTCTGCAGTATGTATGTTCTACAAATATTTCCATGGGAAATGCTCATCCGAAATAACATCAATAATTCCTCTGCTCAGTACAAAGCTCATTGGAACATGTGGAGCTGCTGCACAACATCCCTTCACAGTACACCTAGAAACAAACAGAACAAGTTTCTTTTCCTCTTCCTTCATCCCTGCAACTGCTGCACTGTGGAACAGCCTCCCACCTGCTGTGTTTCCCACGGAATACAATTTAAAGTCATTCAAATCAAATGTAAACAAATTCCTCCTTTCCCAACCCACTACCCATACATGGTACTAAGGTACTATAGGTTGACCAACCAACCTCCTATGTATGGGCCCAACATAAAAAAAAAGGATTTTTTTCTCCCCTTTTTCATTCCTTTCTATTCAATATGAATTAGTTTTTTTTTCACTTAAGCTCCTGTCTCTATGTAAATCACTAATGTGGTAGATGTTCTGCATCCTCTTAGGTATTTCTGACATATATAGAAAATCTTAAGTTCGTGTAATGAGGACATCAGATGATTGGTTTTTTTTCATCAGTTAGGCATTTCAAATGTAGGACTCCACTTCTCTTTATTGACATCATAGTTTTGTAATAGTTATGAATAAATTGGCAAGGGCACATGTAAAAATTGGATGACAACCACACACACACACACACACACACACACACACGTGTGTGTATATATATATATATATATATAATTTTACTTTTTAAGATTAGAGATTTAGTTTAATGCTAGACTGTCTTATAGTATTTGTAATACAAATAGCCTTCATTTACTTTTCAATGTTTGAATATTTTAAATTCTTTGTTCATAAAACTATTTTGTTTTATATAAAACTTTGATCAGATAAATATGGTCTTTTTGTAGATTGATCATATGGATTTAAGCAAAATGAGGAAATAGTAGGGAAGGTTTAGAAATAGATAATAAAGAATATGTAAACTCAGGAAGCGCAAGTTAAAATTGTGATATATGGGAGAAATAGCAGAGATCAGTTGGTGTAAGGATTTTGAGGCACGAAGACAAAAAGATAGTACCTTGGACGTAAAGCAGATTTGTACTAGTAAGCAACGGAGCAATAAGTGGAACGTTTTTGGACAGATGGCACTAGGTGCATTTCATTGATCTGATGCTGGTCTCTATGACAATCTCCAGTAATAAGTGTTGAAGTATACTGAAAAGCAAACACGATTTATGACTAATGATCTTTTTTGTATGCATTGTTATTCTTCTAGTCAAGTGTTTCTCAAAGTGTAGTATACATACCCTTGGGGGTATGCGAAAGGTCTTCACTGGATACGTGGCAATCTTCAGCTATGCATCATTAATGCATGGAATCGTTATTAAGAAAAAAAGAATTATTTTAAACATATATTTCTCAATAAATTATATTATGTATGAATTCTCGTACTCAAATTGCGAGTTACTATCGCCACGATGTTCACGTCCTGGCGATAGTAACTCGTTCCCTGCGGTAAACAACACACCCTCCCCAACAGCGTCACTATACTAGTTTTTATACAAAGTAATTTTATTATATCACTGAATAAGGTACAGAGACATTTGCAGTCTGTGTAATATATTTCTCAACAAATAGTGCAATTGAGACAACTGGGATAAAAAAAATGGCACTAACTAATGAATCCCATTGCCCTCCAACAGAAACTGCTGTATAGACTCAAGCAAAACCATATGTTGCCAGTGCAACATATAGTTTTGCTTGAGTCTATACAGCACCCCCATCGTGAATATGTTAAAACTAAGAAATATATAGTAAATGTGTTTTGCATATTATAGAATTCGGTTGAAGAGAATTAGTGCTTCAACTCAACTGTTGCCCTGCCTTTGTCTTTGGTTCATGCGATCTTTTGACAATACCACACGAATCATATGCACTTCTTCGTAGCTGCTCTATCTCTACAGGCTTACCATTGCTGTAGGCCTTTTCTCGTTCAGCTTTTACTTCTCATTAGTCATTTGTGAAGGATTGTTCATTACGTATCTCAAGTCTTGTTAATTACTGTTAATTTTTGCTTCAAATAAAGGGAAAAGAAGATGAAACTATTTGGGTAGATGACTTTGACGTTGCACACAAGGAAACTGTTCTCGATGCCAAAAGTAGCGATAGCGAATAGGAGCTTCTTGGTAAGTCGCACCATTTTCAGTTTTTTCTGAAAACTTTAGTTTCCAAATATCCTCGCATATATCTCGCACCACGATTTTTTAGATTTCATTTTGGGAAAAAAGTGAGAGTTATGTTCGAGTAAATGCGGTATTTTTTTAGCTTTCAAATTCTAAAATTCTAAGTATGGTCATTTAAAGACTAGATTTATAAAACGCAAGAGAGCAATATGGCAAATACAAGTAGCTGTAAGCAAAAAGAAAATGTCGATATTTTATCTGGATCAAATGAAATTGATAAGGGTGTGTCTTCTGACATCTCTAGAGAACCAACTAGGAAGAAGATGAAAAATCTTCGTAAGTATGATATGAATTACTTGAAATGTGGATTTTCATGGATGAGAAATGAAGAGGAACCGATTCCAAATTTTCTTCTATTAAAAATAAATCATATTTTTTGTTTACATGAATATATAAATTCAAATAAGATAGACATTTACAATGAAATATACTTTATGTATTTATTTATTTATTATTATTTTGATAAGCGGGTACTTGGTAATAATGAAAATTTAAGAAGGGGTACGTGGATATCTGAAGTTTGAGAAACACTGTTCTAGTCTATCCACACATGGCCAGCTTATTTATAGGCAGTTTTTAAATCTGACCCACATACTAGGTCACAAAATGTATAGCAGATCATCCTCTCCTTTAGTTCTTCTATAGCAGATCAGTGTCAGATGTGTGAGGAAGAGAATAAGAAAAAAGGAGGAATCTGTTTACTTTTTTAACAATTGAAGGTTGTATCTGCGGGGAAGGCAGAATGGCAGAGACTGTTCCAAAGAATAAAAAGTAGAGGGAATGGAACATCTGCAGAAGCCATAGTTGAAGTATGTTTGTGCTAGGAAAGGTTGGAGATAAAGGTAAGTCCAACAAGGGAGATCTAATCATATTTGGATATCTGGGTATTATTGAAGGTACTGTCATCAGCAAAACTTTGGATAGGATTGAAGTCAGTGAGAGAGCAGGTCATTTATATACAAGAAAACTGAAGTAGGTGAAAAAACAGAACCCTGGGTATGTATGCATTGGTGGAGAAATCTGAGGAAAGGAAACCATCTACCATGACATCTAGTGAGAAAGTTCGCGACCAAGCTCCAGAGTATGGAAGGCAAATCATAGGATGGCAGTTTGGTAAGTAGGCCCCTGTGTCAATTCCGATCAAATACATTTTTTAAATGTTGAGAACAACTATGTGAGTAGTTTCTCCAAATTTTTCCATGGTTTGAGTACAGAGGTGGGATGGGAGAGATGAAAGATAAAATTTCTCTAATTGTAGATTGCAAGTGGCAGAATTTGTATTTCTGGTCACTTATTAGTTGGTAGGTCTCTAGGTGGTTCAGAAGTTGATGAGAACCTTCTCCATAATTTTAGAGAGAACAGAAATGAGAGCAATTGGACAATAGCCCATTGGTTGACTTATTGCCTTGGGATAGGCTATAGGTCTGTTTCCATGCTGAAGTAGATGCTAGTTGAATACAATAGATTGGAGTGATACATGATAGCTGTTAGTTCTGGGACACAGGTTTTTAGCACAAGTAGGATACCATCAGAACTGAATGCCTTGTTTGTGTTTCAGTTTTTAAGAATTCTTTGAATTTCTTTCTGGCAGAACTTTGGGTGACATGGAGAGAGCAGTTCTTGGTGGAATGGAGGGAACTTTACCCACGTCATTAGTACAGGAATTGGAGGAGAAGAGCAATGTCATTAAGTTGGCTTTGTCTTTAAGTGTGGTGACAACAGTACCATCTGAATAAGAGAGTGGTGGAAATCCTGTGTTGGGAAAAGCACCCAATGGCCTTGGACTGCCATTTGGACAGGAGCCCAGTTTGTAACATTTAGCACTTTGTCTTATTTGGATTTGGTAATCATTCTTTTACAGCTGTTGTGAGATGCAGTCTAGGCATTGAGAAACAGGAGTTTTGGTCTTGAGCCATTTGTGATATGTGGTTTCTTTGTTGTACTGTGTTGGCACTTTTTTTGATAACCAAGTCTCGGATGTCGACTGTGAATTTGCAGTGGAATAATTTGAAGGCTTTCATTCCTGTGAAGATGATTACTGTTACACCCGCTGAACAGGTGTTTGGATCACTATATTTGGAATGGGAGCTTGTTAGGAAGAGATCAAACGTGTTAGCAAATTGGAGGAGGGGTTGTCAGGTATTCTGGTAAGGAGATTGACAATCTGTGTTTGGGTGTTGCTAATGACCAACACCTTGATCAGTGAAACTGGAGAAGGGAAGCGAATTTGCATTGTGGACGTTGAAGTACCCAAGAAGGATGACCTCACTATTAGGTTATTTCGACTGTAGAAAGTCGAGCTTTAGAGAGAGATAGTTGAAGAGATCAGAGTGGTTAACAAAGTTTGGAGAGCAATAGAAACAGCATATGAAAAGGCCAGGTTGGTTTGATAGAGAAATTTTAAGGCCAAGGAAATCAATCTGGGCATGGGAAAGATTCGAGATTTTGCAGTTGCTGGCAATGGTGTGTCAGTTCTGATGAATGCACAAGTGCTGTCCTTGTGGTGAAAAGAACTGTAATGTGTACTTTGGGCAGTTGAGGTGGACAATAGTTGTTGAGGTTGACCAGTTGGGGGTTCTGATAATATTAATTCTGCTTTAATTACTGTAAGTAGTGGTGCACAGTATTTATATTGCTGTTTAGGCCATATCAGTGAAGTGGATGCAGAAACTTTTTACTTTGGTAAGAATTAATGTTGAGTTTTTTGGGGGATTTTTTTGGAACTTTTGAGAATTTTTGTGATCTGCAGTAAAATCATATTTCTTTGGGTTGTGATCCATTATTTGTTGGGAAGAAGAGATAAAAAGGAAATGAGTCATTCAATGAGAGGTGATGCTCACAAACGTGTTTCCCAAACAGATTCTCTACATATATGTACAAGTTCATATGTATACACCCCCCCCCCCTTCCCTTCAATCATTGTACTTGGTCTCCCTCCAGTCACTAACTGGCAAAATAAGTGGCTGCAGGATTTGATGCTAGGTGATTTGTAAGTTTCCAGATTCATTGCTAACTGGTTTGGTGCTATTTACTCACTAGCCTGTGGAACCATTTTACTGCCATACCCTCAAATTGTTGAATGTCTGGGACCCATACATGTGTCCCAGACCTTCAACATGCTTGCCATGTCATTAAGGGTAACAATCACACTGCATGTGGGACAGAAACTGGAACTCTTGCTTTAGTGACCAAAGTTGGCTGCAGCCACTTCAGGCCTCTCATAAGTGAGGTGGTGGTATTTCACCAGGTGATGAACACCTAGTTGTCTGGTTGGCATTTCCTCCAACTAGGTTAGGTATACATCTGTGGTGGGAGTATGGTAACTCGCCAACTTTGCCAGAGCTCTGTTTGTGAAAGCAGGCTATACCATGAGAATGTGGGAATGTCTTGACTGCAAGAAGCTATATATTGTGTATCGGCAGCCCTTTAGTAGTCCCAGTGTGATTCATAAAACTTGTGTATCATTACATAACTATAATAGCACTGTCATGATCGGTAATTCTATGGAGCATGCAGTTATCTGGATATTGCTTTCCTAGTTTGGTATAATACTGTAGCATATTAATCTGAATAATTAAGGTTATAAACAGATGTTTATATGTGGAGATGGGCTAACTGACACTGATAGGTAGTTTAACATATTTAACAAAAAGAACTTATTAATGAAAATGCCTAGCTTCATCTTCTCTTTGCCTGAAAAGAGAAAGCTTGACATTAATAATTGTAGCAGAATATACAATTTTTTGAATTATCTTTAAGCATTTCATTGATAGGGCAGGGCTAGAAAACTTAAGAGTGCATACTAAATTTGGCTCTTAAACTATCCTTCATGTGCCTCAAAATTTTGTGCAGTATATTGTTGTTTTTTTTCACTCAAGTTTTACTTGACAAAAGAGTAGCAAAAACAAGAATAAAGTAATTCATTATTTCAGAAATGCGTTAATAAAGGTACTAAAATAAATCCTTCATAAAAATTGTAATCGCATTTAATCACACAGGTTTGTCAGTTTCATCAGTACATCTGCCTAAATATTGCTGTTTACTGCCAGGCATGTACAGGTCACAAATGGTGGATTCCTAGAGTGATGTTTTGAAGTTTGAAATTTTTTTTGGAATACTCTGAATTGCTTGTGCCCAAAATATTTATATGCATTCAACTGTGCCACCTCTGTGATAAGGGAATTAATTGCAAAACATAATGGATATACACACACACACACTTAGCTGATCCTTGAATAATGCGGGGTTAGGGGCACCAACTCCCCCTGCATAGTTGAAAATCTGCATATAACTTTTGACTCCCCAAAAACTTATAACCTGCCATTTACTGATAACTCTTACAATGAAGTAAGCTAAAGAAATGAGTGGTAAGAAAATCATAAGGAAGAGAAAAAAATACAGTACAATACTGTGCTGTATTTATTGATACTGCAAGTTTACATCATATGTTTACAAGATGAATCTGACAGTACCTACATCAGTATTGTCTTATATGATAAAAACACTATAGATGTTATATGCATTACTAACACTAGAGATCAAAAATGAAAAGATAATGTGAAAGAAATTCACATTTATTTACATATTTATGGTAGTCTAGCCTATACACTAATGAATGAATTGTTGTAAAATTTTTATATTATGCTAATTAAATTTAACTAATTAATTATTAACAATTAATTTTATGCAGTTATGATTTAATTACTGTGAATGGCACCATGTATGGTCTGTAAGCATTTGTGCACAAGTTTTAATAAATTTTAGCTTTTATAATAGATTTGTGTATATTTTATGGTAGTAAATGATAAAATAGACTAGTATCTGCATATTTTATGCATTCATGACATACCTAACGTTTTCTTAATTTTTTTGATGTTTCTAGGCTATCTGAGTTTTTTTTCAAGTTGGCACAAATCTCCAAAAAATTTTCCAATATATTTGTTGAAAAAATTCACATGTAAGTGGACGCATGCAGTTCAAACCCTTGTTGTTCAATGGTCAACTGTACACACACACACACACACACACACACACCATTGATGGCTTTATATATTCTGGGCAATTTTTCATTTCATTCAAATTATAGATATGAAATAAGGAACTACCAGATATCGAAATTTTGCCTTTTTATTGTAAAATTAGTCTGAAGACATTGAGAGAGAGAAAGCAGTTGGATTACTTACACAAGTTAATTTATTCATCTGAATATTTCATGATCATCCTCAGTACATACACATTTAAAAAAAAAAAGTTGAACCCAATTGACAGTGATAAGTGTTCAATAATACTGTTTCCTATAATGGTACCTAGTCCAACAGATCTGTTCAGATATGGACTGTGTGGTGATATTTTGATTTCTTTTTATGTAGCTTGCTGATCTAGTTAGCTGAGTGGTTAGTGTGCCCACTCTCCAATCAAGAAGCTGCTGACTCAAATCTAGCCATAATCATGGATATTGGTGATTATCTTTTAGGTGAAAAGGCATTTCATAACCTTGGTATGAGATCACTGAGATCTACTTATTGGAGACCTGAAGTAGCTTTAAAAAGTTCCTTGGTATTAATGTCCTGGTAGAGGTCAAGTCTTTCCATCTGTTTTTATGGGGTTAGTTGTCTTCAAACTCTGTTTGTCCTTGCATGCAGAAATTATTGCATCCTAAATTCAAACTGTTTTGGCTTCTGATATTTGATGAATTTCTTGTGTTTTATGAACAAATAATATAAATCTTCCTGGTCATACCAAAGATGCCTTCCCCACCCCCAAACATGCAAGTTTAGGATATCTTCTGATACATTGGAGCATGCCATAGTGAGAACTTATTTGTTGAACTCAAAAAAGAGGAAAAGTTGCTAAGAGGACTGAATGCAATTTAAAGATTAATTAGTTCTAAGTATCTTGCTTATATACTTCAACAGTAACTCCTGGAGCTGTTCAAGAAAACACTGAAAAAAAAAAAAAAAAAAAAAAAAAATCTGCAAATCTAAATAATGCAAATGCCATGGAGATGTTAAAACCTCTGATAGTTAGCCAGCATCAGAAAAGAAAGAGCAGACTTTATTTGCTGTTTCTCCTTCTTATACAGTGTTAATTTTGACAGCTAAAATAACCAGTTTATTAGATAAGAGTTTTGATGACACCATGCAGGAAATCTCATTTGTGTAAATCAGAATACACAGTGTGACAAATTCCTGTAATACATACGTAAAAACTATATATTTGTTTACCTGTAAACTAATAGCTGCTGTTATTTTTCCAAGTAATCCATAATTATAATTATTAATATTATTAAGAGATACCTCCAGGGAGTCCAAGACTCATCGAGGGAGGCCACATACTACACACACACCAGATGGAAGAAAGGATGAAAGTCATGATGTTCTAGAATGCTTTTCATTACTGTCACACATGCTGTTGGCTGTTAGAAATGTCAAAAAATCTATATTCTTTCAGGTTTCATTCTTCAGTTTTGGGAATGGTTAAAAGAGGCTTCTGGTGAGTATAGAGGATGGTCAAATTTTTGATTGATTAGGCAGAAACTTGCAGACAGCTATTGTATCATATGCAGGGGCACTGTCATGATGGATGATCCAATTACTTTTCCATTGTTCAAGTCTGTTCTTTCAACAGCTTCACTTAACCTTGTCAGCACTTCTAAATAACAGTGCTGGTTCACTGTTTGTCATTTTTTTAATGAATTGAAAACTATGCCCTTGTGATTGAAAAAGCAAACTATCATTGTATTTTTTCTGTAATCATGACTTTTTTTTTTTTTTTTTTTTTTTTTTTTTTTTTTTTTTTTTTGCATGTTTGGATGTTTTGTTTCAGGATTGTTCTGAAAGCATCAAGTTTCATTACTAGCAATAACTATCAGAAACTTGTCAGTTGTGAAGAAAGATCAGAACAGACATCAAGCTGCCACTGATTTTTAATCTTTACTTGGAATGTGTTGAGCTATTTTTTCAAAAAAATTTTTCTCCCAAATTGTATATCATAATCATCATTGTTTCTCTATCTAATTATAATTCTTCTGCCATTAACTGTACATTTAATCATCTACCAGATGATTAAATGTCTTAAGAACTACTTGCCCTGTTCTTTCATAATCTCTCCCATCCCTCTTTAAACCTCTTATGCTCTTCAAATACACTTGACTTTTTCATGCCATTACCACGAACCACTCTTAACATATCTCTAGTTTCTCTTGTGTTTTTGATCCATAAAATTTTGAGTGAAAAGAAATTCATTCATTTCTTTACATAAGTAATCCATTTCAAAATGGATAAATAGGAATGTTACCTTTGTGTGGAAGAAGCATAACTTTGTGAAGAGTAGGTTTGCCCCAGTAATTCACCCACTTTCTAAGAAAGTAATAATTAAGCTGGATAAAGATTTTCCAGCTGAATGTGGCAAAGGAATTTGATAGGATACTGCAAAGATTCTGTTATGTAAAATGGAGTATATGGAAATGTACACAAAGCTGATGACAAAGATAAGAGGGTCATTGACAGACATTGAAGAGTTGGGAATCCTGGTGACTGCCAGTGTACTTGGGGCTCTCTCGTTTCATTTGTTTATTGATGTTATAGGCATTGATTTGATGTAGACAAGAAATATTCAGCTGTTTGGTAATGATGCAAACTGAGAAAGGCAGTAGAGATCTACAGGATAATCTAAATATATTGTGTCAGTGTAGGCAGAGGATAATGGTTGTCACTTTATTGGAGCATAGGGATGCAGTTTGGGATGAAAAGTTTATGGTCTGCATAATTATGTTGATGTAATTGAATTCCAAGAAATTGAGATTAGTCATTCTGGAGTGACTATGGACAGAGTTGTTCAGAGCCAGCATATTGCAAAAATGGTCAAAATATCTCAAAAAGGATTGTTTGGACATATCAAAACTTCAAAAAGGAGGCTTTGATATGTCCACATCTAGACTACTGTACACAGATAGGTCACATTAGTTTTCTCAGAAATGAAGTGGATAGCATTCAGAGGGAAGTCACCAAGAGTGAGAAGTGTAAAATACTTATTAGGATAAGCCTTTTGGCAATTCGTATAGGTAAATATGACTTCTCCATTACTTCCATCTTAGTATCACCACCTCTGCATCTGGCTCCAACTGACGAGACCTCAATAAAGGTCGAAACTGGTCTGAGTAGTGGCCCTTCCCTTAATGCATAGCATTATACAGCTCTGCAAGGAGATGTGCTTTGCATTATGGGAGATACTAAGACAAGTGGTGATGAAAGCTTGGTCCACCTTTACCATGAGTTGCCTTAGTCCTGAAGATACTTCAGGTGCAAACTTTGTTTGCTTACACTTGGATAAAGGATTAAACTAAATTTATTATACTTAATAGGATAAATTTAAGGATTGGATTATAGAACTTGGTTCAGAGACACAAATGAGATGTGATAGAAACTAAAAGGATATCAGATTGACCCCAAATAAATTTTTTCAGTACATGAAGAGAGAGGGAGAAAGAGAAGATGGGGGCGGGGGGGGGGGGTTCCCAGAAGCTATGTAAGAGCATCATCCTTTTAGGGATTTGGACCCAGTGGCCTGTTCCTGTCTCTTTCCACCTTTTCCTTGGTCATCCCTGGTTTCTGTATCCTCCAACTGGGTGATATCTGAGTATTTTTTGGTGTAGGGTAGTCTTGAACTATCCATTTTTTCGATAAGTTCAATCCACTTCATTCAGTATTCATATACTTTGGCCAATACTGAGTCTATTTTTAGTTCTTTATGTATTTCTGTGTTTCTTTTGTCCCAGAGAGTATAGCCTGCTGTCTTCATAAGAATTTCATTTCTCCAGTTTCTATTTTTTCTTCTGCAGTTTTTATGGTCCATGATTCATTTCCATACAGTGGATTTTTTTTTGCTTGGAAATGCTGGATTGCACAGATCATCTGTGAATGAATGGAAGAATGAGTTTCGGCAGGCAGCTTGTGTAAATGCTTTATTGGTGAATAAGTTTAAGAGAGAGAGAGAGAGAGAGAGAGAGATGATGGATTAGTGTAAAAAATGATAGTGTGGACCACTCTGTGGAGTTTGAGACTTCATAGAGAAACTTGTATTTTAGTAGCTACAGCAGTTTATTTCTATCTTTCAAAAAAAAAAAAAAAAGAAGACTGTGATGATAAAAATGGCAGCAGGAGGAATTACAAATTTAAAGTGTTTCAAATACGGTATATTTCTTCAGGAAAACTACTTGTTGCACAAAGATTTCTTTCTAATAGTGTTTATTATTTATTATAACTCTAATAATAGAAGCCAATGACGAAAACATAAAGATAATTTTTAAATAAGAAGCCAATAAGGATGCTGTACGAAAACAGTTATAGAAAATGATCTTTTTTTTTTTTTTTTTTTTTTTTGCAGGTTGTATAAGATTACATGCAAGACTTGATTCAGCATGTGGGATCATTTGGCTATCACTTGCATAGAATTAAAGAATGAAGCTAAAACCAAAAATTACTTTTCTATTGTTAATCAAGAACATTTGTTGTGCTTTAAAGAAAAAAAATGCAAATGATTCTTGATATTAAGTGATCACGTGCTGAGGATTGTTTTTTGGATGTTACTGGAAACACATGCCCAATTATGCTGATGCTTCCAACATTGCCATTTAAAATTAAAATGACAGACAAGTAGATGATTATATGTACCTTCATATGCATCAGTATTAATTAAAAATTGATGTGTTCATATAAATTATGTATTTTTGATAAATGTTTCAGTTTTCAAACATTTCCGGAAAGCTTTGAGTAATTTTTTTCCCCCCTCATGTGATAGGTAAAAGAACAGAGCACAACTGATGACCTGAAGAGGCTTCCAGATGATCAGTTCAAGAAGTTGCTTGATGAATTATCCACATTCAATAAACCTAGTACTGAACAAAGTGACTTATCTAAACAGCTTAAAAAGGAAGCAGCAGATCCACTTGAAGATGTCAACAAGAGTGAGCCTGTTTGGGAAGGCACAAGCCGGTCTAAGAAATCCCGTAATGCAAGTTGTGCAAAGGGACGAGGATCACATGGACTAGATAGTGATATTTTAAACTGGAGCAATAGTTTGTTTTCCTCCAAATCAGCAGATAATACGGGTAAAAAAAAAACTGGAATTTTAGGAAAATGTGAAGACACTCATGTAAAAAATAATGTGGGGAGTGGGTGTGCACTGGGGAAGGCTGGACTTCAGTCACAGTCTCTTCAAGACTTGGCTAGCACTGAATCAGTAAGAATAAATGTTAGTAGTCGAAGTTTACACAGACTTCAAAAAGTTCATCGTGCCTCTTCTTTTTCCTCAGCATCTCTAGAGGAGTCTATAAATAGTGTATTAGAACCTGAACAATTCAGATCTATTAATAAAGGTGCAAAGTTTAAAACAAACAGGCATCAACATCAGTCACTAACAAATGAAATGGTTTCTTCTGGGGAAGGTATTAGCGATGATAATGCAAGTACCTCTAGAATTTTAGGGTGTAACATTAAAGAATCCGAAATGAAATGCAGTGTATCAGATATGGACACAGCTGCAAACATATGTGAACTTCTCTGTTCTAGTCTTCAAGCAAGTGAAAAAATGATAGAAAAAATGACAGACAAAAGTGATAGTGATCATCATAAGAAGAGTACTTCATCATGGCCAGAGAAAGTGTCTTCCTATGATACAAAGTCTTATTCTTGTGATGAAACAAAACTGAAAGAGATAAAAAGGAAAGGAAAAAATACAGATGATAAATGTGAAAAAGATAAGTCTGATGGACCTCGACAACAGAATTGTGATGGTTTCCGAGGAAATAGCAAATTTTACATAGATTGTACTGAAGTAGACTCGCCAGTAATGTTTCCTTTGAAGGTAAGTTTTATATCTGTCAGTAGCAGCAGGTGGATCCTGTGTAGTTACAATTCTGATATTCTTAAGAATTCATATTTTGTTATGAGTTTCAATTATAACTAGAAAACAGATTTATTTAAATTTCACTTGAGCTCTGCTTAACAGCTGAAAAATGTGTTTTAAGCATCTTAAATATTTTTTAATTATTCAAGGAAATATTCTTTTGTTCCTGTTAACATGAATAATAGGAGACTGGCATGCTGAGTGACCTAGAGTTGTCTGTGGAGGTCTGAGTTTTTTAACTTGGTGTTGATAGAATATGAAATCATTCCTGCAATTATTAATTATGAATATCTTGTTTACTTTTTAAATTTTTTTTAAAAATGGTATTTACAAAGTTCATACTAAAACTTCACTCACTTACTAATTGTGACATAAACTAAATTTGTACAAATAAGACAGAAAAAAATTCTCCAAAAGTAGTGATTTTTTATGTTATTTGAAATATAAAATTGGTATGTCAGAAATTTAACGGGGGGGAGGGGGAGATGGTTAATTAGTGCACATGATACATGTTTATTAAAAACATGTTCATGTAAGTACATTAAGCAGTTGTTTTCACTTTGGCATGATTTTTTAGACATTCCTTCTTCTTCTTGAGTATTCTGCAATTGAGCAGGTTCTTCTCTTAGGAGCAAAAACTTTCTTCCTCTCTTCTGTTCTGAGCCTTCTCTTTGAAGGTTGTGTACCTGTCTCCATTCAGCATGTCATCTAGCATTGTTTTCCTTACTCTTCCTCTGGGTCTTTTTCCGTCTCTTTTTCCTTCGATGGCATCTCTGATGATTCCATTCCCTCTCACAATATGTCCGATCCAGTTTTCCTTGCTTCTTTTTATCCTCCTTAACAGACTTCTTTCTTCTTATACTCTTTTTAAGACCTCTTCATTTGTTATTTTATCTGTCCATTTGATTTTTTTCCATCCTTCTCCAAATCCACATCTCAAAGCTTTCCAAAATCTAATTTCTTTTTTCTTCAATGTCCAAGTTTCAGCTGCATAGAGGGCAACACTCCACACATAACATCTTGTTAGTCTTTTCTTTAGGTTTCTATCCATTTTACTTCTGAATAAATTCCATTTTCTATTAAAGGCATCTCTTCCCATTGCTATTCTTGCTTTTATGTCACTTTTACATCTTCCATCACTGCTAATCACACTTCCTAGATATTTAAATGTCTTTACTTGATTCAATTTTTCCCCATTTATTCTGATATCCATATTTGCCTTTTTCCTTACTATTTTCATTACCTTTTGTTTTTCTGATGTTAATTTTCATTTCATAATTGATACAGGATTCCAGTAATCTGTTCAACAGATGTGTAGTCCTGTTTCGGTATTTGATAATAATGCCTTGTAATCTGTGTATCTTATTGCAAATATCTGTCTACCTCCAATCTTTATTCCTTCTTCCGAATTCTCCAGTGCTTCTTTTAACATTGCTTCAGAATACATGTTAAACAACATTGGTGACAGAGAACAGCCTTGTCTTACTCCTCATCTCATGATACCTGGTTCTGTTGTACCATATATGTCTCTCACCATGGCAGTTTGCCCCATATATAGTTAAATAATTAGCCTTCTTTTGACTTTTACAAAGTCAAAAGCTTTTTCAAAATCTATATAACAGATATTAACTTCTTTATTAGACATTCCTATCCATTACTAAAGATACTTTATCTGCTGCTACATTTGCAAAAGTACTTGTAGAACTAGTAGTTTTAGACTTCACAATCTACACATTCCAGGTATGTAGCTATGCAATAGATAGGTATTAACTTAGTTGCCAGTTTGAGTATTGTAGATTCTACTTACTCTGGCTATGTTGAAGGAAGGATAGAAGCCTACACATACAACTTTTTTTATATATTGCTATCTCTTAATACAGTATTGACTCCTTGAGTACTTGTATAGCGGCTGATATTTATGTAGTCTTAAATTGCTAAAAATTGTTTCAAGACCATATGCCAAATACAGTAAACCCTCAATTTAACAGACTAGTAGGGGCTAAGGAGTGTCCGTTAAAGTGCGAATTTTTTAAAATAAAAATATCTGTAATATTATACTGCAATTTTATCAATATTAGCACTGTAATAACAAAAAAATTGTTTTACACACACTTTTAGATAAGTTAATGTGAAGTTAATGTTCAATGTTGAGGTGCTTTGTTTAGGTAATCCTGCTTCGAAAAAACTATGAAGTTTTTTCGAAGCAGGATTACCTAAACAAATAAAACTGCGCAGAAAGTCACGCCACACGACAAAAGAACCAATTACAGTACGATTGGTTTGATCACGTTCTAATCATTTGCCGAGCATGTTTTATGAGCGGTGACTCATTTATGTTGGCTAAATTACTTAAGTGTTTTTCCAACATATGATGGCCTATTCACCAAAATTTGAAAATAACAGGAAATTAATAACAAACCATAACCTGTTAATTTAATTATATGCAAATCTTGGTTAAAATCATCTTAAAATTAACAGGGTGTTCATTCTCATATGTGACATATGGATCAAAAATTTTGTCCGTTAAATCAAGGGTTTACTGTATAAAGAATAGAGCAAAAGTATTTTGCATTGACAGAATCAGACAAAATGAAAGCAGTGGATCATTCTAGTGTACTTTGGACAGGGTGTTTTTTGCTAAGATATGCAACGTTGTTAAGGAGTGAGGGAAGGAATGAAGGACCACTTAAACTGTCATATCTGCATTGTCTGTGCTATCAATACACTACCAGTTATGTATGAAGAATCTTTAAAGGAACTTGTGACAGATGAATTGCAAGAGATACATAACATTCCATATATTCCTTGCCTCACTTTTGTTGCCTGTTTGCTGCATGATAATTTTCCTAATTCAGATGATGTCTGATTACACTGGCCAACACAATTTTTGCTGACTTTTATATGAGACTTGTTTTTTATTAATTTAGGTGCGCTGATTTTGAATATCAAACCCATTTTTCTCTATCACGTCAGCTTTTTCCTCTATGGCATTTCTTTTTGTTAATTTGTAAGTTTTTGATAGTTTTAAGGAGGCAGTACTATTTAGAGGATCAAAAAAATCGATTTTTTAATATTATTTTCTGAAAGTATGTACTTTTAAAAATCTGTTCCTAACTTTTTATCAAGAAATTCAAAAAATACCCGAAGATATAGTCTATTATTCAAAGCGGTGCGCAGATCAGAATCGGAGCGCTCACCGCTCTCGCTTGTTAGTAAACGTCCTTTATAAATTGGCACGGCTATTTCATTGGAATGAGCAACTGGCGAAATTGCTGAGTGGGGATTTGGATACACAATTTTTTTCTTATTCTTCTTATTATAACCAGAAGTCTGAACTAAACAAAAATAGCAATCATCTACGTGATTTTTCAGTTCCCGCCAAATCATTGGAATGCCAAAAGCTAATTTTTGACGTTTTCCCTTGCTCCACTGTCGTAAATTTTCTACACATGACTTACACACTTTATTTGGAGCCCATGACTTGTCCTAACCTCCAATTTTTACATCAAAGTATGCAAAGTGAAAACAAAACAAAACTGAAAACAAACCCCAACTCAACATCACCAGAGTTAAAGATCGGTACTATCAACGTAAGAAGCCTGAATGGCAAAGAAATGGAGCTAGCTGAGGAATTAGATAAGTACCAGATCGACATAATAGGGGTGACTGAAACAAAAAAGACCAAAACTGGTGAGATCTTTCTGAGCAATAAATACAAAATGTTATATTCAGGCAATAACAATCAAGGAAAAGAAGGAGTAGCCATAGTATTCAACACAAAATACGAGGCTAATCTTCTTGAATGGCAGTCAGTCTCAAGTAGAGTAATGTGGGCAAATATGAGAATGGGGAACTGGACAATGAGACTTATTTGTGCCTATGGTCCCACAGAAGGTTCTACTAAGGTAGAAGTGGAGGAATTTTTTGAGGCTTTAGAAAAAGCAACTGACACAATGAAAAAGGAAAAGTTGGTCCTTGTTGGGGATCTAAATAGTAGAGTAGGAAATGATTGTGAGACATACAAAAATATTTTGGGAAAATTTGGAGAAAAGAGCAAAGCTAATAATAATGGCAAATATCTGTTGGATTTCTGCTCAGGACATGGACTGGTTATTACTAACACCATGTTCCAACATAAAAATGTGCACAAATTCACATGGAGAGAAGAGGCTAGGAATAAGAAAAGTCTCATTGACTATGTTATTGTTGATAGTGATGTTTTCTACATGGTGCAGGACACCGGAGTGTACAGAGGATTTGAAATTGGAAGTGATCACTATTTAGTCTTGAGCAGGATAAAATTGAATTTCATATTGAAAAGAATAACATGTAAGAAAGTTTTAAAGCGAATAAAAGTTGAGCAGCTCTCAGATGTAAACTGTAGACTAAAATACAGAAATATTATTGAAAAGAAAATGAAAGAGTTTGAGAACAGGAATCAAACCTTGGAGATTCAGTGGCAAACTCTAAAGGAAACATTGATTGATTCTGCCAGAGAGGCATGTGGTGAGGTTGTGTGCAAAGATAAAAAAATCAGAACTCCCTGGTGGACACAGGAAGTTAAAGAGGCAGTGAAGGAAAAGAAGAAAGCATATCAAAAGTTCCTGGCAAATAAGTCAGCTTTTACTCTTACAGAATACAGAGACAAATGTAAGAAAGCTAAACAGTGTGTAAAACTAGCTAAACAAAAGTCATGGGAGGACTTTGGCAAGAATATAGAAAATAAATATCAAGAAGGTGGCAAAATATTCTGGAGGTTGTTGAAGAAGCTTAGGAATGGAGGAAAGAGTGCTGTAAAAGGAATTAGAGATGATAAAGGTGAAATGAAAACAGGAGAAAAAGATATCCTTGAAGTATGGAGTAATTACTTTGAAAAACTGCTAAATGAAACAAGCAGTGATGACAGCACAGTGATAAAAAACACTGACCAGGCATGCAGTCAGGAATACATATCCATACTTGAAGTAGAAAAAGCCATCAAAGGCTTGAAATGTGGAAAGGCAGCAGGAGTAGATGATATTCGACCAGAAATGCTGAAGTATGGTGGTATAAGAGTCTTACAGTGGCTGCACTGCATAGTTCAGAAAGCCTGGACAGAGGGACGAATTCCTGATGATTGGAGTAGAGCTCTCATAGTACCCATATATAAAAAGGGAAATAAAACTGAATGTGAGAATTACAGAGGTATTTCCCTACTGATTGTTCCTGGCAAGATCTATGCAAGTATACTTGAGAAACGGTTGAGAAGAATTGTGGAAGAAAAGCTTGGTGAAGAACAAGCTGGATTCAGGCCAAATAGAGGCTGTCAGGATCAGATCTTCACTTTACGACAAATAGTCGAGAAAGCATGGGAATATAACAAAGATCTGTATTTAAGTTTTGTCGATTTGGAAAAGGCATATGACAAGGTGCCAAGAGAGAAGCTATTCAATACGCTGCAGTTATATGGTGTCAATGGGGCATTATATCAAGCAATACTTAGTCTTTATTTGAGTTGTGAGTCTGCAGTTAGAATTGAAGGAAGTACAGGAAGATGGTTTAATGTTAAATCTGGTGTGAGACAAGGATGTACGTTATCCCCTCTGTTATTCATTATCTATATGGATCACATTATGAAGGAATGTGGTATTAAACCTGATATCAAAATTGGAGATGTTAATGTCAGCTCTTTGCTTTATGCGGATGATGTTATACTTCTAAATAAATCTGCTAGAAGTCTGCAAGATTCTCTGACTAAATTGAATAGCTGTTGTAATAGATATGGTATGAAGGTCAGCAATAAAAAGACAAAGACAATGAAAATAGGCAGAATCATTGAAAATGTCAACTGTGTTGTGAATGGAAAACCTGTGGAACAAGTAAAACATTTCAGCTACTTAGGCACAATTTTTACTGAAGATGGTAAACTAAATATAGAAATAGACAACAGAATCAGCAAAGCTGGTATCGTGGGAAGTCAATTGAATAAATTCATATGGAATAAGAAAGAAATTAGTCGGAACACTAAATTAGCTGTATACAAGACTGTGTTCAAACCAATTTTAACTTATGGATCTGAGAGCTGGGTCAGAAGTAAAACACTTGACCAAAGACTAGAGACCGCAGATATGAGAGTCCTGAGAAAGATTAGAGGCGTGAACAGATGGCATCAATGGCAATATCATATTAAAAATGAGGATATTAGGAAAGAACTTGACATTGTCAGCATCCAGGAATGCGTTAGCAGAGCTAATCTCAGATGGTATGGTCACTTAAATAGAATGGGAGAGGAAAGATTAGCAAAACAAGTGTTCTCTGCCAGGTTGGCAGGAAAACGACCCAGAGGAAGACCAAGATATAGGTGGATTGATACGGTACAAAGTGCCTTAGACGATAGAAATATAAGATCTGATAATGTTGGAGTCTTGACAAGTAACAGACTGATTTGGAGGAAAATTGTAGATAGGAAGTTAGTAATGATGTAATTTTTTCATGTAGTACTGTCATATCCTGTACACCCCTTGAGGGTACATGGCAGGAATTTGATGATGATGATGATGAGTATGCAAAGTACACTTTCTTAACGAAATCAGTGATATTTGTCCTTTGACTGGGAACAGTAAAGCTCCCACAAATGTAGCAGAAGGAATCTACACTATTGACACAATTTCGAGTAGTAGACATGATGTATTTTCTTCACTGCCAACTAACATGCAATTAACAAGACAAAAAAAACCAGAGACTTTATTGAAACGTTATAAGCGCTCATCATACTTTCATGATCGATTAACGATTGACTGATTTCGATCGTTCTTTGTCCGCTATGACACATATAGCATTCATTTGTTTTAGGCAGTTGTCATCGCCTACTTTTCATCACCGAAATGTATTAGGTCGGTTATCGGCCTCTCTTGCATTCAAAGCGCCAGTACGTACCGTTGCAGGTTCTTACGCATTTATTCGTTTACTAACAAGTGAGAGCGGTGAGTGCTCCGATTCTGATCTGCGCACCGCTTTGAATAATAGGCTATATCTCCGGGAATGTTTCGAATTTTTTGATAAAAAGTTAGGAACAGATTTTTAAAAGTACATACTTTCAGAAAATAATATTAAAAATTGATTTTTTTTGATCCTCTAAATAGTACTGCCTCCTTAAAACTATAAAAAAATTACAAATTAGCAAAAATAAAATGCCATAGAGGAAAAACCTGACGTGATAGAGAAAAATGGGTTTGATATTTGAAATCACCGCACCCAAATTAGTAAAAGACAAGTGTCAGATCATAATCAGCAGAAAAAAATTTTTTTTTTGTTGGCCAGTGTTATTTATCACTGAAAGTTGATAATCATCCTTGTAGACTACTCTTCATAATTCAAATTGCCTGCTCTGATTTTCTAACTTCACAGATCATGCTGGAAAGAAAGCTTGAACTATTTGCTATTACTAATGGGATAACACAAATCTTCACCTACCTACCAATAAATCCCATAATTCACCAATATCCTGAAATCTTTCTTTAACCAGCTCCTCTTGACAAATCATCTCATCATAACTTGTACACAAATTGACCTTCTCTTGGCTAATCTCAGCATCACATCCTATTGTTCTACTATGGTGTCAGTTGAGATAACTCAGATATTTATGTCTGTTCTTAGTGGTCTGATTGTTTTCACTCTCCTGATCTGTGTCATTACTCTGACCACATAACTAAAATTATTCTTGCTGGAATGAGGGCCATTATTCCCCACTCCACTGAAATCCTCCTGAACAGTTCTATCTCACCAATAAGTGTGCCCAAAGCATCAGAGAGAGAGAGAGAGAGAGAGAGAGTGTGTGTGTGTGTGTGTGTGTGTGTGTGTGTGTGTGTGTGTGTGTGTGTGTGTGTGTGTGTGTGTGTGTGTGTGTGTGTGTGTATGTGTATGTAGAGAGTATTTTACCTTAGGTATAATAAATGTTAAAGATCATGCATTCGTTTGAAGTCAAAACTCTAGTCTTTCACTCAGCTTGCAACCCAGCCCATAACTAAAAAATCATCAGTAAGTTCAAATCAGACTTGACTTGCTTATTGCTCAAATGACATTTCTGGTCCCTTGCTAAGGTGCTGTTGGGTGCAACTTTTGTCCACTTTTATCAACAAATATACCTTCATTCTTAATGTTACATTCAACAGGCAAACCACTTGGGAAAATGACCCCTTCATCTAAGAACTTGGAAAGGTGACAAGTTCTCCAAATTCTGTTCAACTTTTTTCAGTAGACACAATCAAAACTACTCCTTCATGTAACACCTATCAGGGGAATACCAATCACACTCACCCCCACGTCAAAACTTAATATTTCCTAAGGAGTAGTATCAGACAATTATATATTTGGTTTAATCCTTTATCCAAGTGTAAGCAAACAGGGTTTGCACCTGAAGTGTTTTCAGGACTGGGGCAACTCGTGGTAAAGGTGGTATAAGTTCTCATCACTTGCCTTAGTATCCCATAATGCAAAGCATATATCCTTATAGTTATGTATAATGCCATGCATTATGGAAAGGGTCACCACCCAGACCGGTTTCGATCTTTATTGAGATCTCATCAGTGGGAGCCGGATGCAGAGGTGGTGATAGAGGTGGAAGTAATGCAGAAATCATATCACCACATACCAGTTGTCAAAAGGTGTCAACACCATAGTATTAAAATTCTCTGGATTAGAGATAGTTGATGGAAGTTTTTTCACTTAGGTGTTGACACCTTTTGGTAACTGGTATGTGGTGATATGACTTCTGCATTACGTCCACCTTAGTATCACCACCTCTGGGTCTGGTTCCCACTGATTAGACCTCAATAAAGATCGAAACCAGTCTGGGTAGTGACCTTTTCCATAATGCATAGCATTATACATAGCCCATAAGGATATGTGCTTTGCATTATGGGATACTAAGGCAAGTGATGAGACCTTATACCACCTCTACCATGAGTTGCCCCAGTTCTGAAAATACTTCAGCTGCGAACTCTGTTTGGTTACACTTGGATAAAGGATTAAACCAAATATATAATTGGTAGCATAGCCAAGTGAAAAAACTTCCAACGAGTATAGTTCGAGTAGGACCTCCTTGATGTTCCTGATGAGATGATTTACTATGAACTTGAAGGATCAAGGAGCGATAGAAACAAGCAGAATCCTCATACAGAGGGATGGTCAACTGGTTCCAATCAGGAATATTATCATGGTATCTCAACTGCCCTGTCCTGATGACATGCCAAAAATGACCTCAGTGCAAGATTGTCCACTAGGGAAGAAATACTGGAGCATGACGTCAGAGTATTATGAATGTTTCTCCAGATCCATCAATAGATGAGAAAGATGCATCTTTTTCCCCTACAAGAAAATGAAACAGTAGATATACCTAGTATCCTGGATGGAGCTCAGTTCGACAATATGTGTGCTAGTTGTTTTTTCTGGGGAGGAAGAAATGATGGGTACTGGTTGCCCACAATTCCCTAAAAGGAAAATATGTAAGACCAGTGAAATCAAGACCTCGCATCAAAATTCATATAGTTCCAAAAAATAAATGCTGAAAAGTTTTCAGCAGTGGAATTGTTGTAGATTCTGACACTGTTGATGACTTCAAGGCTGTTTTGCATAACTATAAACTGGTCTTTGCCAGTGCAAAATATTTTTCGAGCCCTGTGATGTTGCTGCAGTGAAATGATAGCATAATCTGTGAGGATAGGACCGGGAATGAACCTGTCCACAGAAGAATGGCCACCCTTATGGGCAACCATATCCACATATTCCAGCATCCTTGTGGAAAGACTTAGACGTTGGTTATACATTCTTACTAAATAGCTTAAGGAAATTACAACGTACAATAGAATATACATTCAAATAAATTTTAATACATTTCCAATATTTCGGCAACGTCACGTTGCCATTATCACAGGAACTTAAATATAAGACATGTGCATGCAAGCACAACACACAGTAAATGAGAAATGAAGCAGGAAGCTATTCTTTCTCCTAAAAGTCCTGATGTTGCCCCCTAGCAGGGCAATGTTGGTATTCTTGGCCAATTGGGCTGAAGGTCTTCTGACGTAGGTTCCCCAAATTTGGGGAAGTTTCATGCAACCAAATTTGTTTAGGTTTGGATTGTTTCTTAGGGCTGAGGCTGATTCTATAAATAGCCTTTCATATTTGAATTTACTACGGTGTATTATCATGGCTTTCTTCCACCGTATTCTATGGCTGGAATCCAGTGCATGATCTGCAAGATCAGAGTGGCTGTATTGGTGAAACCGGATGTAGCCTTCTGTTCTGAAATTCTGATATTAGCTATACTGCCTGTTTGGCCAAAGTAGGACAGCTTACAGCTGCAAGGGACTTGGTATACACCAGGTAGGTCTTTAGTGGAGCAGATAAGGGATGGCAATTTTTTATAAGGTCTGTAACAAGAAGTTGTCATGTTTTTTTAGGATTTCAGTAATTTTTTCCAAGGTGCCTCAGATATAGGGAATGGTGATGGATTTAGAGTAATCCTTGTTGCGAAGGAGGGAGTGGTTTATTGGTTTCAATATGTTTTGGATTTTTTGGGGGGGCAGGGGGTAGCCATTGGCTAAGAAAGTGTTGTGAATGTGGTTTAGTTCTGTGGTTAGGGCATTGTCATTTGAACAGATGAGTTTAGCCCTGTTGTGTAGTATCTTAATGACTCCATATTGTTGTGAAGGGGGGGGGGGGATTGTATCTGCCTGTGTGGGTGGGTTTTCTATAAACTGAGAAAACTAAGGTTCCATCAGGCTGGCAGGTGACTAGTGTGTCTAGGAAAGGAAAGCAGTTGTTTTTTTCCTCTTCCAGGGTGAACTTGATTCTGGGTGTTGGTTGTTTAAGTGTGTTAGGAAGGAGAGGAGTGCATCGGAGCCATGTGGCCAAATAGCGAACACATCATCAACATAGCAAAGCCATATGGTTGGTTTTTGTGGGGCAGAGTTTAAGGCTTTCTCTTCAAAAGTCTCCATATAAAAGTTGGCCAAGGGTGGGGAGAGTGGAGAACCCATGGCTGTCCCCTCTATTTGTTTGCAGAATTTTCCTTGCTAAACAAAATAGCCTGAGTTCATTGTGAACTGAAATAGGGTTGTAATATCGGGAAGAAATTTAGCTTGGATTAGCTCTAAGGATTCTTTGAGTGGTACATTTGTGAATAGGGAGGAGACATCACAATTGACCATTATGTCAGTGTGTTTAAGTGTGAGGTTTTCTATGCTGGCTTTGAAGTTGGCTGATTTTTTTTTATGCGTGAAGGTGTGTTGCCAGTATAATAGTGTGCGAGGGTTTTGGCCAAATGTTTAGCTAGTTTGTATGTGGGGGAAATAAATGCCATCCAATGGAAAATCCACCCATACAGGCAGATATATTCACCAACAATTCCCACCCCCCTGACTACAGGGCTAAACTTATCTGTTCAAATGACAATGCCCTAACCACATTCTTAACACTTTCTTAGCCAATGGCTACCCCCTCCCCCCCAAAAAATCCAAAACATATTGAAACCAATAAACCACAACCCCCCCCCCCCCCATTCACAACAAGGATTATTCTAAATCCATCACCATCCCCTATAACAGAGGCACCTCAGAAAAAATTACAAAAATCCTAAAAAGACATGACTTAACTTCTTGTTACAGACCTTATAAAAAATTGGCATCCTTTATCTGCTCCACTAAAGACAACCCCCCCCCCCCCCAGAGGTTAGTCATGAGTGCTGTCATGTCAAAGTTTGAACTAGCAAAAGAGGGAACCTCCCTCTTTTGATCAAGAACGTCTTATCCAACCAAACCTGATTGTGAAACCATTTTCTCAGTTCTACACATGACCGGAATTCCCACAAGATTGTATTTAGTATCATACTTTTTTGTGATCCAAGTTAACTGGATTACTGAATAGTTTCCTTCATAAGTAATTAATGCCCTCTATATGGATGACTTTACCATCTTCTGTCATTTGTGTAACATGAAGGTGATAGGATAGCTGCAGTAAGCCATTGATCATGTTTCAAAATGGGTACTAACTAGCAAATGGGTTCAGATTTTCACTATAAACTATTTCTGTGCATTTTTGCTGTAAACATGGCTTTCACCCTAATCCTGAACTGAGACTAGGACAAACTTCAATTCCTGCATTGGCCAAGTTCTTGGGACTCATATTTAAAAAAAAAAAATAAATAAATAATTGTCCTTGTGCATTTTCATCTCTTGGGGTGCTGTCATGTTCTCTTCCCTGCTTGTCTTGCGCTCTTATTAGGTATAAATGTTTATGGTCCCAAGTCTACACCTCTGCTAAAGACAGCCCACTGTGATAGATAGATCCTATCCACCATCAAGAAATCAGAATTACAACGAGCATTTCATACTTCACCAATTTATGTTAAATCAAATGACCCACATTTGCCACTGCAGCATTCAACAATTGTGTTATACATGGCCAAAATAAAATCCCCTGCTAGACCATCCCACATATCCAACTATTTGTTGTTCATGGTGGGAGAATTTGTGCAATGTTCGTGATACTGCAATATGTCCCTTTGGACATACTGCACTCTCATAATAAGAAGCTCTAGATATCGGGTTGGACACCATTTCAAATACATTGTTATGGCTATACTCTGCTTAGCATTATGCATAATCCAGTGCAACATTTCTTTGTGCAGGTTGGCCAAACATTTCACCCACCCTGCAGTTTATCAATCTTCATACATTATTCAAAATCATAGGCTCTGGGGTTTGCCACTATTTTTCCAGACAGTACAATATCTGCTCACATTCACACTGGAACATAGCAGCTTTACTGCTGAGCTGCATTCCATAGAGCTTGCATTAAAATACATAAAATTGCAGTACCAAAGGCATCTTATTTACTCACCCATGAAACTCTACAGGCAATGTTTGGAACTCCAAAAGTAGAGCTCACTCATATCCAATATCTACTTTGTTATGGAGTCTATGTCAGGATGTGCACTTTTGTTGAATCCTAAGCCATGTCAAGATTAAGGGAAACAAGGCTGCATATACTTCAGCTAGATATCAGTCAGCTCATTTCTCAAGATAACACCATCTGCTATCCTCTATGCTGATTGCAGGCAGGTAATAAAACAGTTTTATTCATTAGAAATCATTATGGAATAGACCAACTAGAGCTCTAACAAATCACATCTGACATCAAGTTGTGGTAGTCTGGTCTGCATGGAGATCATAAGGAGTCGGTTCTCATTTGACACTGCTTCTTACTGGGGTGATGACATGCCTATGTTGAGTTCTCTGGTTCCAGTTTATCATGTACATTTGAATTGATTCTCCTCATTACATCCATGAGTGCTGTCATTATTTTAATCATTTTAATAATCTGTCCAAACCCTATGCAATGTCAGATTTTATTTGATTTGTTAAGTATTAGCAACATTGAGCTCACTGTTACATCTTCACTATATGAAGAAACGCAGGTGTGTGAGGCTGAGGTATTAGAGCTGTTGTACAAACTGAATAAGAATTCAGCAATAGGGACTGATAGAATATCAGCATGTGTGCTAAAAGAGTGTTCAGCTGAACTGACCAGGATGTTTAATATGAGTCTCAGAACTGGGAAGATTCCGCAGGAATGGAAGGAATGTATGATAATTCCATTGCACAAGGGTGGTGCAAAGACCGATATCCAACTATCGACCAATTGGTATCTCAGGAGTGGTGGTGATGATTTTGGAAAAATTGGTTAGGGCCTGCATTCACAAATGGGTTGACAGTGAATCTCTACTTTGCAATGAACAACATTGGTTTACTAAGGGAAGGTCATGTTTTAGCAACTTGCTCACATTCTATAACAATGTGACCACTGAACTAGACAAGGGGAAATGGATACACCATGATACTTTTATATTTTGCTAAGGCTTTTGATAGAATACAACATGGAAGACTGCTGCATAAATTGGAGAAAATGGGTTTGGGTTATACAATATTAGCATGGTTAAGAGGATGGCTGACTGACGGATATCAAAAAGTGGTATATGGGACATCTGAGTCTGCAAGGTTTAAAGTAACAAGTGGTGTACCACAAGGATTAGTGCTTAGTCCACTGTTATTCAATCTGTACATTAATGATATTGAGAAGGATTTGACAAGTGACACAGTTATTTGCTGATGATGCAAAGATAGGTATGGTAGTCAGAAATGCTGCTGATATGCAGTCTTTGCAGAATGATTTGAATAGGCTGGAATTGTGGGCATGGGAAAATAGGTGTCAGTAAATGTAAAGTCATTCACTTTGCCATGATTAGAGATCTAATGTCGTATTATATTGGTGGGATTAGGCTAGAAGAAACTGAGGCTAGGGATCTTGGAGTATTAATAGATAGGAAGTTGAAGTTCAGGAGCCATGTGGCAAAGATTGCAAATACAACTCAATAATTGTAATGCTGAAACTAACGTTCACATGTAAAGATAAGGATGTTATTTTGCCTCTTTACAAGGCCTTGATAAGACTTCACTTGAACTGTTGTGCTCAGGTCTGGTCTCCTGGTTTCCGTTGTGATTCTGATATATTGGAGGGAGTACAAAGGAGAGTGTTAAAAATGATATGAGGATTGTGGAATACTGATTATGAAGACAGATTAAGAAATTGTAGACTGCATACACTAGCAAACAGGAGAAAGAGGAATGATATGATTGAGACTTACAAACTTCTGAAAGGGTCATACAGGATTTCAATTTATGGAGGGTGGGGAAAGGATGAGAGGGCATCCTTGGAAGCTGAGAATGAAGGCTGCCAAGAAGGATGTGAGGGCTAGATTTTTCTCTCAGAGGGTGATGCATGATTGGAATGGATTGCCTTTGGATGTTGTGAGTGCAAGCAATGTGAATGAATTCAAGAATAAGTATGATAGCTGGTGTCTCGATGAGTCTCTGACCTCCCTGGAGGTCTCTCTTAATAATAATAATAATAGCAATAATAGTATTCATTTTGTTTAAATTTCTACAGAATATTAACATCTGTAATTACATATGGTATGACTGTATATTGTGTATATAAATTGTATTTATAGTGTACATATTGTACATAGATCATTTTTCTAATACGGTTTTATGTGTTTATTTTAGTGTTTTGTATACCTTTTTTTTTCTACACTGTTTTTATAGTTGATTTTTATACACTCTTTCCACACCTATTTATTCACTTTATCAAATACTTGTTTTCCTGTACATAAGGTGGTATTTATTTATTTTCTTAATATCTACTACCTTGTGCCACTACTTGGTATTATCACAGTTTGTCCTTTGCTGACCTTGTACCAGTCAAGGAATGGAAACCAGCCTTCCTAGATATATTGCTATCCCTGGTCTCCTGCATTGTTTTGACTAAATATCTATTAACTGAACATATATCTAACTTATCTTTATATATATTCAGGCATTACTTGGATTATCATCTATCCCTTAAAAATTGGTGACATTGAGACCCTACTCAACAGAACTCTTTCTCCCACTTCCTCTTTACAGTACAAATTAGGTACTAGGAATTTGACATCTCTAAATCAGTCACTAAAATCCTGAAGTATGATCTTACTCCTGCATTTTTTCCTTAACAGATTATCTATGTTTTTACCAAACACCAAAGATAGTTTCACTATTGTGTCTATCTTGCAAATGTCATCATTTATATTTTGGTCAGGGCTGGTCATTCGATGTAGAAGAGACTTGAAGAAAATCAATATTACATCTGCTATCAGCAATCTCAGAAGTAATGTTGCTCAGCATGTATTTGACTCATCATGTAGAATTCTTGGATCTGCCATACTCTTGATCCCCAGATTGATGGTTTAAATATGGAAACTTGTTTAAAGAAAGCTCAGAGATCTTGTTGCGTTAACCCATTCTATGTTAGCGCTCCCTAACAGAAGTGTTAACACTAATCACTAGTCAGTGTTTCTAGCTTGTGGCTTTTCTGAAACTCATATGCCCTATGTTTGAATTTTGCATAGGTATACTGATACTGGTTTGCATAATAGTACTGATAGAGGACGTAGAATCATTCTGAAATATCTGATTTATATTGTGATATGTTTATTATCAATAAACCTTTCTTGTGTGTATCTTGCAATTTTGTATTACATGATAAAATAAAGTTTATTTGGTAATATGCACTTGCACAGCCAGATTTTTTCTTAACTGTTTAATTGCTAGAATTAGGTGGGAGATTTTATTACTGTGTGAGAACACTAGGATATGAAGCTAATTGATGTTCTCAAAACTTACTTCTGCGAATGCAGATTCCTTGAGGATAGCAGCTACATGTCTATGTACCAAGAGGAAAGAGTGATGTGCGTTATATATGTTCTTCATTTTCCAGATTTCATTCCATACCATTGTGTTGAGTTGTATGCATAACAATCTGGATTAAAGATTCCTGCTGACTGTGCTGTAATGTTTTCTGGTCAAGTACAATTAAAATGCATGAAATTTGATGTGGTTAAAGTAAAAAAGATATCCCAAGCTCTGGTTTTTTTTTTTTTTTTTTTTAACTTCACACTCAGGATTCTGCGATGATTTGGAAAGACCAGAAACCAAGGCAAAGGTAAATTTTGGGATTTTAGTTACTTCCACCTGAACAATACGATGTTTTCTACATCATTACTTTATTAATGTGTTTGGCTGATCCAGAAGTATTAAGCTGTGAAATTTATTTCAGTCATCTTGATCAATTTTCCATTGTGGCATCTGTAAAGACGACTGTTCTCCTGATGATATACAACAAAACACAGTAAAGTGGATGCTTTCATGTATGTTTTCTTTAAGTAGTACCTGAGGTGACATTCAAGGGTCTGACGACTTAAGAACAAACCATTGTATATGCAAACTCATTTTAAAAAATGCAAAATTGTTTTTAATTTCAAGTACTCAGTTTCATAAAAACTATTAAGTTTATTACTTTATTAAAAAAAAAATTTTTTTTTTTTCACTGATCAATAAGTTCTTAAGTAATGAGTGCTCGAAAGGTAAAATTACAACCACTGCAGCATGCACTAAATGAACTTTTCCAACAAGTAAACACAGTTTATGAAGTGTTAAAAAAAAAAAAAAAAAAAAAAAAAAAAAAAAAAAAAAAGAGGAAATTGAATGGTTTTAAAAGAAAGATATTTCAACAAATATGTTCAATCATAGAAATATTTTGACATTTTCTTTAGCTCAGGGACAGCAGCTTTTTTTTTTTTTACTCAAAGCTTGTAAGCCTATAGTATGTTAGTATTACTACCATGAGTGAGCTAACAATTTTTCTTATTAATTTTTTTTTAATTTATTTTTGATATAGTTAGTCTGGAAAGCTTGCTATAGAGACCAAACATGGGACATTTTTCAAGCCATTTAGTCTTTCAGTAAGTGTTTTTTCCCCCCTTCCACACAGGTCTAAACTAGTGGGTATTTATATCTTGTTGTTTGTGTGAAATACGTGCTCTGTATTTGAATTTTGTGTATTATTTACCAGTAGCAGACTTATTCTTAATAAACCTCTTTCTTGTGATCAGTAATACTATATGCTGGCCTGTTTGGCTGAGTGGTTAGTGTATTAGCTCTCCAGCCAAAAGGCTGTGGGTTCAAATCCCATCTTGGGCATGGATGTTTGTGATTTGTCTGTGAAAATACTATTGGTGGTGGTCAACTGTAGATGGCGGTAGTTGCGATTGGTAGAAATGGAGAGTTGTAGAGTAGGTGCCCTCCCTCGATTAGTCTTTGGACTCCCTGGAGGTGTTACATAATAATGATGATAATAATATATTTTGAGCAAAATAGTATTACTGATTGCAAATTAGTACAGCCTTTGAGTCAATGCGACAACATTTCACTTGTGAATGCTAGTGATTCAGTCTCATTCTAAAAAAAGTATTTTTCATGTATACTTGCACTGAGACCTAGCATATATATTATTCCCCCCCCCCTCCCTCCCTTCCACACACATACTATTTAAAAATATCACTGTGATTCGGATGTTAGATCAGAAAGCCCCTAACTTAAGAGGATACAAACATGAGGCATCTTACCTTAGATCAGATGATTTATTGTATTGTGCGATGACATTGATATTTAGAGAAGATGATGAGATGTATATTAATTTGGAAGGGAATTCAGGAAAGATTTATAAAACATGGACATTTTGCAACCTTTTCAAAATACCTCTTCTCTCCTGCCATACCTATCTTTTTTCTAACCTAGTCTAATCCACTCTCTTTCCCAATTGTTAATGGAGAAAAAAAAAAAAAAAAAACCTGACAGCCAATTTTTCACATATTCCGTGATCTGATGATACATAGTAAAAGGAACTTCTTTTCCCTCTGTTCATTTCTTACTTGTTCCTTAATGAACTTCTTTCCTGAATTCCTATCCAAAATAATACAAGTGTCCATCACATTTCCAGAATTCAGTTTCATCCTCAGGACCATGAACTATCTGATCTGAGTTTGGAATTTAGTAAGTATTCTATAATTTTTAGTAGAGAGTCTTTCAGAGTAATATATTGATTTATTCATCTAATCTCATTTTTCTTTTACCTTGCGGTGTCGACAGTTTTATTAATCATCAGACCTCAACCGTATGAAGGATAAGGTGGTCAGCCCTATGGTGTACCCTATGTCTGGTGGTGTTGAGTTCTCAAGGCTGGTTTTCAGGCTTGGCGGGATGAAAAATCCCAGGAAAAACTAGGGAAAAAAATACTACTGTCCTACTATATCATAAAACAAAGTTTAGATACGATATGTTGCTTTTAAATTTCATTCATAAAATAAGCAATTATGCGTCACAGCAAAAGCTGTATTTTCCCTTTTTTTAATCTCATCTCATCTTCCTTTTACCCTGCGGTGTCGAGGGTTAATTAATCATCGGACCTCAAACTGTTCACAGGATAAGGTGGTCAGCTCTATGCCCCAGTGTCTCCTATGTCCATAGTGTTGAGTTCTCAAGACCAGTTTGCCTGCTTTGTGTGATGAAAAACCCTACCGTCCACGTCCAAGACCGGCTAACTTGGCTATGGCTGAGGAAGATCCTTCAGCTCTTCACATCACCGACAAGAATCGAACCTAGGATACTCCTTCCCCAGGCATATGGTTGCGAAATGCACAGCCACTAGGCTAATTTAACTTTATGTATATTAAATTGAAACAATCATCATCATCAAATTCCTGCCATGTACCCTCATGGGGTGTACAGGATATGATAGTACTACATGAAAAATTTACATTCTAACTTCCTATCTATAATTTTCCTCCAAATCAGTCTGTTACTAGTCAAGACTCCAACATTATCAGATTTTATATTTCTATCGTCTAAGGCACTTTCTACCGTATTAATCCATTGCTTGGAGATCATCATATTTCCTACTACTACTATCAACAATAACATATTCTTGTTGAGAGGCTTATACGCTGGTTAGACATGATAACTAATATTTAAGGAATTGAAAGCGTATACTAGAAATATAGATTAAATAAACTTTAATATATACTTTCCGATATTTCGGCGAACATCACGTTGCCATCTTCTTGGGAACTTACTACACAGACACGTGCACACAAGTACTAATAACAGCAAATGAGACTGAAGCTAGGAAGCTAGCGTTTCCTAAAGTCCTGATGGTGCCCCCTGGCGGACTATATTGGTAGTTCTTGGCCTTTGGGCTGAAGTTCTTCTGATAAAGGTTTCCTAAATTTGGGGCAGTTTCATGCATCCAAATTTGTTGAGGTTTGGCATGTTCCTAAGGGCTGAGGCTGATTCCATGAATAGTCTTTCATACTTGAACTTGCTGCGGTGTATTACTGTGGCTTTCTTCCATCTTATTCTGTGGCGAGTATCCAGAGCGTGGTCTGCAAGCCCAGAGTGGCTGTACTGGTAAAATCGGATGTAATCCTTGTGTTCTTAGATTCTGATATTTGCTGTCCTGCCTGTTTGGCCAAAGTAGGACAGTTTACGGCTGCAAGGGACCTGGTATACACCAGGTAGGTCTAGGGGAAGTGGTTGGTCTTTGGTGGAGCGGATAAGGGATGCCAGTTTTCTATGTGGTCTGTAACAAGTGGTCAAGTCATGTTTTTTTAGGATTTTATTGATTTTTTCAGAGGTGCCTCTGATGTAGGGAATAGTGATAGATTTAGAGTAATCTTTTTTGTGAACAGGAGGGGGTGGTGGGTTGTGGATAATTGGGTTAAGTATTTTTTGGAGGGGGTAGCCGTTGGCTGAGAAAGTGTCACGGATGTGATTTAGTTCAGTGGTTATGGCTTGATCATTAGAACAGATTATTTTTGCCCAGTTGAATAATGTTTTAATAACTCCATATTGTTGTGAGGGGGGGGTTGTGGGATTGTTGGTGAATGTATCTGCCTGTATGGGTGGGTTTTCTATAAACTGAGAAAACCAAGGTTCCATCATGTTGGCGGGTGACTAGTGTGTCTAGGAAGGGGAGGTTATTGTTTTCCTCTTTTTCCAGGGTGAATTTGATTCTAGGGTGTTGGTTGTTCAAGTGTGTTAGGAAGGAGAGGAGTGACTCCGGGCCATGTGGCCAAATAGCGAAAACATCATCAACGTAGCGAAGCCATATGGTAGGTTTTTGTGGGGCTGAGTTTAAGGCTTTCTCTTCAAACATCTCCATGAAGAAGTTGGCCAAGGGTGGGGAAAGTGGTGAACCCATGGCTGTCCCCTCTATCTGTTTGTAGAATTTTTCCTGCCAAACGAAATAGCCTGAGTTCATTGTAAACTGAAATAGGGCTGAGATATCGGGAGGAAATTTAGCTTGGATTAGCTCTAAGGTTTCTTTGAGGGGGACATTCGTGAATAGGGAGGAGACATCAAAACTGACCATTATGTCATTATGTTGGAGTGTAAGGTTTTCTATACTGGCTTTGAAGTGGGCTGAGTTTTTTATGTGTGATGGTGTATTGCCAGTATAGTGTGAGAGCGCTTTGGCTAAATGCTTGGCTAGTTTGTAAGTGGGGGAATCAATGCCATCCACTATGGGACGTAATGGCACATTTTCTTTGTGTATTTTTGGGAGCCCATATATGCGGGGGGGGTCTAGAGTTATAGGGTTTTAGTCTGTTGGTAATCACCACAGGCCAAGAAGTGACCTTCTTAAGGAGTCTATGGAGTTTTCTAATTTGTGAGTTGGTGGGATTGTAATCAATGGGGAGGTAAGTGGAACGATCTAATAACAAAGCCTTGAGCTTACCTGTGTAATCTTTAAGATTAAGTACCACAGTGACGTTTCCCTTATCCGCTTTGGTGATCACTATTTTTTTTGTTTCTTTTCAATTCTTGTAGTGCCTTGTATTCACTACTGGATATGTTGGATTTTGGAGGTTTTGCTTTGTTGAGAACACAGGCTACATCCAATCTGATATCGTTGGCGATGTGGTTAGGCAGTTGGCGAATCCCGCGTTCAATTTTAATCATTAATTCCTCGGCCGGTAATTTCCTAGGAGCAATGGCGAAGTTGTGACCACGTGACAGAGCGTGGAGTGCTTCTGGCTTTAAGGTAGCTGACGATAGGTTAACAACAGTGTTGGTTTGTAGTTTGGGCGCCGAGTTCTTTGTTAATTTATCAAACTTGTTGATATGTCAGCTTCGTACTCGTTCAAATTCTTTTTTAGCTGCCGTACACGAGACGTCATGTAGTACCGACCAAAGCTCGTGATTCAGCGTAAGTGAAAGCTCATTTTCTAGCGTTGATATAGCGCTGTTTATGTTGGATAGGGAACCGCGTGTGGCGGTAATTTGCTCCCGGAGTAATGCCTGGCTAACGCGGTTGTAAATACGGAGAGCTTTCTGTGAGATGAAGCGGTGTTTAAATTTGACACAGTTCGGGATGACATGATTATCCCGGCAGCGTTTTAGGAATTCCAGACGGTTAAGTTGTCTGGATAATTTCAGCTTCAGTTTGCCGTAATGGCTGGCCTTGCATGCGAAGAGATCTCCGTGGATGATCATTATTCTTGTTGAGAGGCTTATACGCTGGTTAGACATGATAACTAATATTTAAGGAATTGACAGCGTATACTAGAAATATAGATTAAATAAACTTTAATATATACTTTCCGATATTTCGGCGAACGTCACGTTGCCATCTTCTTGGGAACTTACTACACAGACACGTGCACACAAGTACTAATAACAGCAAATGAGACTGAAGCTAGGAAGCTAGCGTTTCCTAAAGTCCTGATGGTGCCCCCTGGCGGGCTATATTGGTAGTTCTTGGCCTTTGGGCTGAAGTTCTTCTGATAAAGGTTTCCCAAATTTGGGGCAGTTTCATGCATCCAAATTTGTTGAGGTTTGGCATGTTCCTAAGGGCTGAGGCTGATTCCATGAATAGTCTTTCATACTTGAACTTGCTGCGGTGTATTACTGTGGCTTTCTTCCATCTTATTCTGTGGCGAGTATCCAGAGCGTGGTCTGCAAGCCCAGAGTGGCTGTACTGGTGAAATCGGATGTAATCCTTGTGTTCTGAGATTCTGATATTTGCTGTCCTGCCTGTTTGGCCAAAGTAGGACAGTTTACAGCTGCAAGGGACCTGGTATACACCAGGTAGGTCTAGGGGAAGTGGTTCTCTTCGGAGATCTCTTCGCACGCAAGGCCCGCCATTACGGCAAACTGAAGCTGAAATTATCCAGACAACTTAACCGTCTTGCAGCTGTAAACTGTCCTACTTTGGCCAAACAGGCAGGACAGCAAATATCAGAATCTCAGAACACAAGGATTACATCCGATTTTACCAGTACAGCCACTCTGGGCTTGCAGACCACGCTCTGGATACTCGCCACAGAATAAGATGGAAGAAAGCCACAGTAATACACCGCAGCAAGTTCAAGTATGAAAGACTATTCATGGAATCAGCCTCAGCCCTTAGGAACATGCCAAACCTCAACAAATTTGGATGCATGAAACTGCCCCAAATTTGGGAAACCTTTATCAGAAGAACTTCAGCCCAAAGGCCAAGAACTACCAATATAGCCCACCAGGGGGCACCATTAGGACTTTAGGAAACGCTAGCTTCCTAGCTTCAGTCTCATTTGCTGTTATTAGTACTTGTGTGCACGTGTCTGTGTAGTAAGTTCCCAAGAAGATGGCAACGTGACGTTCGCCGAAATATCGGAAAGTATATATTAAAGTTTATTTAATCTATATTTCTAGTATACGCTGTCAATTCCTTAAATATTAGTTATCAACAATAACATAGTCAATGAGACATTTCTTATTCTTTGCCTCTTCTCTCCATGTGAATTTGTGCACATTTTTATGTTGGAACATGGTGTTAGTAATAACCAGTAAATGTCCTGAGCAGAAATCCAACAGGTATTTGCCATTATTATTAGCTTTGTTCTTTTCTCCAAATTTTCCCAAAACATCTTAGTATGTCTGACAATCACTTCCTACTCTGCTATTGAGATCCCCAACAAGGACCAACTTTTCCTTTTTCATTGTGTCAGTAGCTTTCTCTAGAGCCTCAAAAAATTCCTCCACTTCTACCTTAGTTGGACCTTCTGTGGGACCATAGGCACAAATAAGTCTCATTGTCCAGTTCCCCATTCTCATATTTGCCCAAATCACTCTACTTGACACTGCCTGCCATTCAAGAAGATGAGCCTCGTATTTTGTATTGAATACTATGGCTACACCTTCTTTTCGTTGATTGTCATTGCCTGAATATAACATTTTGTATTTATTGCTCAGAAAGATCTCACCAGTTTTTATCTTTTTTGTTTCAGTCACCCCTATTATGTCGATCTGGTACTTATCTAATTCCTCCGCTAGCTCCATTTCTTTGCCATTCAGGCTTCTTACGTTGATAGTACCGATCTTTAACTCTGGTGATGTTGAGTTGGGGTTTTATTTCAGATTTGTTCCAATAGCTGACTTTTTGCTGTTTGCCCTGGTTCCCTGGCGAAAACAACGGGTGCCTTGTTTAACCGGGCAACGCCCCAGCTGGCATGAAATTTTGTCATGTTGTACCATCATTTTGTATTTTGGTTTAACCAATAGGAATACAATTTGGTCGGCTAAATCCCAAATTGCCAGCCCATCCTCGTTCGTTCAGTATCCAGGTAGATACCCAACAGGGTGCACTACGAGAAGGAAGGTGAGGATTGGACATTAGGTCAGAAGCCCAGGTCGGTTTTCCTCATTCCTTTAAAGGCTATGTGGAGGTCTTCTCTCAGTTTTACAGCTTTTACCCTTAAGCACCCCATAACTCTTTGTTATATTATATACCCTTAACAATTAATGTAAGGAACAAGGGGTCATTCTCTATTTTCCCAATGTGAAGAACCTGTATGACGGGTTTTCAGTTGAGGATGAGGTGGCAGAGTTTCTCTTCCTAGAAACACTAGTTTTTCATCCCACAAAACAAGTATACTGGAAAGAACTTATTATTTACAGACCTAATCCACTCATCTGGTAGCTTTAATTGCTTCAACAATCTATCCCTTCCCCCAATTTTGCAATTTAATTTGATGGTACATGTAGTGACATGACAGGTCAGTATGTTTTTTACCACATCCATACTTGAAACATGCATTTTACATAGGTAGGAACAAATGCAGATGTTGAAGGTGGAATTGATAGGAATATAATACAAGGATTGACAAAAGCAAGCACTGCTTTCAGAAAATTACAGTAGATTCCAGTTAATTGGTTCACCTATTAATCAGGGCAGCTGTTTTATTAAGAAGTCTAGAAAAACAAACAAAATGAGAATATAACAAGAATTTTTTTTCTTTAGTGTTACATGGTGATCAGTATTCATTTCAGACAAATTATGGGGACTACAACCATGTTAGAAATAATTTTCTGATGATTCGACTTTCATATGAAGGTCATAATCTGGAGCACTCATGCATACACACAGATACAAGCTATATTACATTTCAAATGGTATGCCAAAGAGACAATGATTTGATGAACTGTTATTCTACTGGCCTGACCTCTAGTGAAAAAAAAAACATCAAAGCTATATTCTATTTATAACATCATCAGAAAACAAATTCATATAGATAGTTTTATTACAGCAAAAGTGGTGTCCTAATTTAACATGAGATTGTTATATTAGAGTTAAGATCCTGGATTACTTACAGTCCTATTTATAATTAACTCTTGGATTGAGAAGGTTATGTGGATAGAATATGTCCCTTTCATATTCTTGGGATTTTTAGACATCATTATGGTGTAGATAAGGGTGGTTGATAAGAATTTCACAGGTCTCCTTAAATCTATGTTCATATATTTTGGTGTGATGTAAACAGGGGCCTTTTCAGCCAGTTTTATGTAGCAAGAGTTCACCATTGTTTAGGGCATTAGTAAAGGCTTAATCTTTGCTGCGGCATCCAGGACTATTAACAGATTAGATTTTATATACCATATTGAAAGAAGCTTAAGATTTCTCTAACCACCATAGATGATAAAATATGATTGAAACCTAGAACAATGAAAATATGAAATATGAAAAAATAATATATAATATGAAAACAAATAACTAGCAAACTAACCAAATCTGAATTGGCAGCTGTGAAATGGTTAAAATCAAATCAGGACATCATAATCACTAGAACTGATAAAGGCAGTGCCACTGTTATTCGAAACCGAACAACAGCACCTATGAACTTGTTAACTATAACCCAACTAATCAGATAAAAAAAATAGAAAACAGAAAAATTACTTAAATCATTTCACATCTTGGACCAAGGATACAGTTAAAAATGTACTTCCACACAATGCTCATTCCCTTAGAATTTACTGTTTACCCCAAGATTCACAATCATCTGACCGATAGTTGAAGGCATAGACAGCCCCAGTTATCATCTAGCCAAGAAACTAGCATCAACATTCACGGGATTGGTAGTTCATTTCTCCTCCTCTATTAAAAGTACACAACACTTTGTAAACAAAATTAAAGACATCACACTTGAAAAAAGTGATTTATTAAGTTTTGACATCTCTGCCCTTTCACAAATGTCCCAAGTAATGACACAATTCTTTTTTTTACAGAAAAAATTTCTGCCTGATATCACAGTGCTCTTTGCACATGTGCTATGTTCTGCTATTTCGTGTAGCAAAACACTTTCTACCTACGAAAAGAAGGCACAGCCATGTCTCATTGTTATTCCATCCAGTTGCTAACTTTTATATGGAAGCTTTTGAGCAATGTGCTCTAGATTCCTTTACTTTAAAACCCAAAGTCAGGCTTAGATACATTGACAATATTTTTATTATTTGGTCCCATGGCCACCAGGTATTAGACACTTTCTCAGCCAACTAAACAACACAAATGCATACAATTCACCAAAACATGGTATGAACATAAATATAAGGAAGCCTGTGAAATTCTTATTAACCACCCTAATCTTAGCAATAATAATGGTCTAAAAATCCCAAGAATATGGAAGCCACATATTCTACCCACATAAGTTCGTCCATATTTCATTATAAATAGGACTAGAGTTCTATTATAAGTAATCCAGCATCATAACTCTCATGTTAAATTAGGACACCACTTTTGCTGTAATAAAACTATATGAATTTGTTCTCTGATGATGATATAAATAGAATATAGTTTTGGTGTAGTTTTTTTTCCCTACCAGAGGTCAGGCTAGTAGAATAACGGTTGATCAAATCAGTTCACTTCTCGGCGTGTATGCTCCAGATGATAACCTTAATATGAAATTTGAAATGTCGGGAAATTAAAGTAATTATTTTTAACATGGTTGTAGTCTCCATAATTTGTTTGAAATGAATAACAAGAATTTGCTTTATTTATTTGGGACACGTTGCCATTTAATTGGGCCAACCAGACAGTAACCTACCATATGAAGTCTTGGAGAAATTATGTAATCTTGCTTTAAAAATTTAATGTTGATGACATCTACAATGCCAATGAATTGAGGCTATTTTTATTATGCTATATGGGATGATTTCCTGTATTTGTAAGCATGCTGCATATTTGGATCAAAGAAAGCAGTGAATTGTGTAACGATGTGATGCTGTTCAGGAACTGATGAATTAAAGCTGTCAGTTTTTGGGAAAAAGGCCAGGCCTCGATGCTTTAAAGGGATTAAAATGAAAAGTTTGCCAGATCAGTATTATGCCAACAAAAATGCATGGATTACATCTGAATTTTTTTAAGAACTGGTTTATGAGCTGTGTCTCGGAATTACAACAGAAATCAAAAAAAAATTTTCTGTTTCTTGGCAAACGCGAAGCAGATCAGCACAAAAGTTAATATTTTACAAGCAATACAGTTTGGCTGATAGTCTGCAAAGTATATGCAACAGACCAAAACTGTTTTGTGAATTACTAATTTAATAAGCCTAAAGGCTATTTTATCAGTGAATATGTTAATAGAAAGGGGGATGGTAAATCCCTTTATGTTTTTATAGCCGGGTACGAAACTCGGATCGAAATCCATAGAGTTTCATGCCGAAAAAACTCAGCGAGCCCAAGTGTAAATGATCACTTGGGTAGTACAACACCAGGGCAACTCCATGCAAAGGTGGAGCAAGCTCCGTCACTAACTTTAATATTCTCTCATAATGTAAAACCCAGCTCCTAAGAGATGTGATATATATATATTGTTTTACATTATGAGAAGAGGTCACTACCCAGACCGGTTTCAACCTTTTTTGAGGTCTCATCAGTGAGTAGGTAGACCTGGAATATCAAGGTTTTAAGTGAACGCGAACTATCGAATTGCCGAAGTGGTGTACTCCTATATTTATTGATAATATAGGATTTGATATAGCATTTATTGATTACTAATTTAATAAACTGAAAGGCTATTTTACTGGCGAATATGTTAATAGATAGGGGGGGATTGTAAATCCCTTTGTTTTTATAGCCGGGTACAAAACTCGGATCGAAATCCATAGTTTCATGCCATAAAAACTATCGGCGATCCCAAGTGTAAATGATCACTTGGGTGATCATTTACACTTGGGATCAACAACACCAGGGCAACTCCATGCAAAGGTGGAGCAAGCCCCATCACTAACTTTAATATTCTCTCATAATGTAAAACCCAGCTCCTAAGAGATGTGTGTGTGTGTGTATATATATATATATATATATATATATATTGTTTTACATTATGAGAAGAGGTCACTACCCAGACCGGTTTCAACCTTTATCGAGGTCTCATCAGTGAGTAGGTAGACCTGGAATATCAAGGTTTTAAGTGAACATGAACTTACATACCTCTACTATCGAATTGCCGAAGTGGTTTACTCCTATATTTATTGATAATTACTAATTTAAATTGTTGATTTAAGTATTCAATCATGGATATGCCAGGTATGGCCAATTGTGAAAATAACATCCCATTAGAAGTGAAGCATGTCAAGAACTATGAAGAGTTTGCATCCGTTGATTGACAGTCTTCAATACTATAATTAAAATGAATATTTCAAAAATGAAATTTCAAAAAACATCAGAAAACACTGGAAGGAAAAGAAAATGATAAAGTTGATACCCCTGAGCTTGAACAAATGACTGCTCAGGATACTATAAAATTTATTACTGCATTACGACTATTTCGTGCAGGAAGGTATTGATACAGCAAAATTGATTCAACTTTCTAGAAGTGGATGACAGAGATGAGCAGATACCTGCTAAGCAGCATTGGCAGAATTCATACTCTCAGTAGTTTATTAGTTGAGTGATGATATAATGTAAAGAAATTACAACATACACTATACATTAATTAGAATAACTTCTTTTCGCTATTAAGCATAACTGCTTGTAGTGCCTCTGTTTTCAAAGACCATCCCACCATCTTTTTCTTGTTCTTCCTCTATCACTTTTCCCTCTTGTTATCCACTTCTTTACTTCCCCCTCCATCTGTTATCTTGCATTCTTTCTATATGATTGTTCCATTCTTCTTTCTGTTTTTGGATCCAATCATTTATCAGCTATATTTTACAATTTTCTTTTGTTTGAGTTCTGGATTTTGTTTAATACTGTTACATTTTCAGTTTTTCTTAAGGTTTTTATCTCAGTAATTTCAGTGATTTATCCAATTTTTGTAGTTGCTGTATGCGTTTTCTGCAGCATATCTGATTACTTCTTTATAGATTCTTATTTTTGTTTCTTTGCTTATGTTTTTATTCTTATAAATTGAGGCTGTGTTAAGAAATGGCATAACTGTTTATTTATATTCCTAAATATTTAATTTTACTAACTTGTTCAATTATTCTCCATTTTAATTTCTAATTTTTATCTTATGGGTTCCTTAACAACTGTCGTTGTTTCAGGTGTTTTTGTTGATATCTTCCCATTTTTTCTTTTCTGTTGCATTATTGAAGATTTAATAATCTTTGTAGGTCATCCTCATTTTCTACCAGTAAGATTATATCATCAACATTAACCAATTCTTAGTTTTTCATTTTTGATTCATATTCCGCATTTTCCCCATTTTGTTTGCTTCTATTATTTCATCCATCTAAATTAAAGTGGGACTTAATTCCTTTGGTTATTTTAATTTCTGCAGTCTGTATTTATATTCTTAATTAGTTCTAAAATTTGTTTTGTTATTTTTCTCATTTTGATGTGGTTATTATATCTTAACTATTATCTCAATTGCTTTTGTTAAATCAGTAAAGCACATCTAAAGAGGTTTATTGTATTCAACTAATTTCTGTATTATTTTCTTCTTTAATATAAACATTGCATCTCTTGATCTATTTTTCCTAAATTCTTGTTGCTCATCTAATAATAATTCAGTTAAATTATATTTCCCATTATTTTGTGCATGATTTTAATGTAGTGCACAGCAGATTTATTTCTCTGTAGTCCTCAGATTTGTCCTGTCTCTTTTCTTAAAGAATGGTATTGTTAAGTTCTTTTGCCAGTCATTTGGTATTTTTTTTCTTTTAATACTATATTTAGAATATGACTTCTTTAGCTGATTGTTTCCCTCCATATTTTAATAGTTCATCCTATACTTAATCTATTCCAGCTTATTTTCTGTTTTTAAGTTTTTTAAGAGTTTGTCCCATATCTTTTTTCTATTTCAAAAGTTACATGATCTTCTTTGTAAACATCATTATCATTGATTATATTATCTTTGTTATTTTCTGTGTATTGGTTTTGAATATAATTTTTCCATTTATCCAATCCAATATTTGTTAGCTTTATATTTTTATTTGTTTCGTCTAAGTTTGTATTCTCCAATTTTTGAGTGCAATAAAAATCATGTTCTAATTCTTTGGAATAGTTATTCTAATTTTTTTTTTTTTTTATTATTTTCATTTTCTCACTATTTACTTTATTTCATATAGTTTTATATTCTTCATAAATCAAGGTATTTGTTTTGTGTATAGCCAGGAAATATGATTTTCTTTTCTTAAACTAAAATCTCTAAACTTTCTCTCTTCTTTAAACCATGATGTCCATTTTTAATTAATTTTTGTACTAAGTGTTTTTTTTTTTTTTTTCTTAATGCTTCTTTTGCTGCTTCATGTACAATTTTTTTAAGGGGGAGAGGATAAGGGGTCATTTGCAGAAGTTTGTATGTGATTAAGAAAGGAGGTGAGATCTACATTTCACACAGAGTGAGTAGAACAGTGCTTGTTGAATTAGCAAGTGCATTTCTAATGTGAATGAATTTAAGAGAACGGATGATATTGTTGTTCATGTAGTCTTTTGACTCTGGAGATCTCCGATAATGATAAAATTGCATCTCATCGACTGTGGGATCAAAACATAAACACATCACATACGTAATATATCCAATTAGTGGGTTTAAGTGTGTAGTGATGAGTTCTTTGATCTCTAAGCATTACATATAGGGGAAGATGCTCATTGATGTCCTGTATCTAGTTTTTGTACGTTTTTCTTTCCATATAAAGTAACTTATATGCTGAATTTGAATAATTCAAAAATATCATGGGAAAAAGAATTTATTTTATACTTTTTTTTTTCCTTTTTCATATTACTCCCATGCACCAGAAGCAGCAGGGCCTGTAGCAAATAACTTCTTCTATAGGCCCTGCTGCCTATAGTATAAATAGTGTTATCTTCATATTATCGTCCCATTAAGTATAAAAATGAATAATTATTATCACCTAAGGATTTTGACACGTAATAAACTTCTTGAATGGCAGATACTTTCTGGTAGAGTGATGTGTGCATATTTTATTTTAAATAGGAAATTAGAAAGTGAGCCCTGTGATTTTGTCTCAAATAAGGTTTACTAATAAAGCAATTAAAAAAAAAATCCTCTAATAAGAATTAGAGGAATTTTTATCATTAGAGAACCTTTGATATACGAGGAAGGCTGGCTTTTGTTGGAGTTTAATCATTACAGCATGAAATCATTTTCAGATATATATATGGAAAAGTGGAAAATTTTGGGAAGACCAATACAGTTGATTCTCACTATAACAAACTACTTATAAATTCCAGTACCATGCTTAAAAAAACCTGTTGCAAACTACTAGAAATAGCTGTTCTGATCCCTAATAGTTTGCTGAGGTGAGTTTCATGACCCAAATAGTCATTATCAACATGTTTCAATGTATATAGTTATGTGTAAATTCACACAGAAGAGAAAACTAAAGAAAACATTTCACTGTTATTGTCAGTAATTATATATTCACAGTGATTCATGAAATGAGTATGTACAGGGGATTTGAAATAGGAATATTTAATATAGTTTTAAAAATGATCAGTCAAGTAGCTTTCAGAGGTTGTCTGTAGCCAGAAATTATGCATATTACTGAAGAAACTATTAGTTGATAGGAGAAGTTTTTTGCAGTGTTATTAAAATCAGAACTTTATGAAAAAGTTAAAGCAAAAATCATATCAAAAGTTCCAGGCAAGCAGATGTGCTGATAAAGCTGCTATGTGTTAAATTATCTTGAAGTCAGATAAAGACTGGGAAGCATATAGAAGATAAATGTCATCAAGGTGACAATGTTCTAGTAAAAAAAAAAAAAAGATAAAATGAGGATAAACATATACTTTGACTCACTCTAAAACGAGTGACACAACAGTGATAAAAAAAAAAAAAAAATCAGTAAGAATAAAATCACTATCACTCATTCTTCTCCAAGGTAGATAGCTCTTGTGGTGCACATGGGGTCTTCCTCATTCTTTCTTTGTTTACTGTTGAACATGAAATTGCTGGTTTTTTTTTTTTTTTTTTTTTTTTTTTTTTTGTTCTTTTTCTTTTATAATTTTGTTTCACATTTTAGGTTTCTGTTATTGAGATAGTAGAAACTAATGTGGAAGTATAAGTCTCATAGTGGCTACACAGGCATAGTTCAGATATCATAGGGTGATTGGAGTAAATGCTCATAGTACCATCTGTTAAAAGAAGGGTAGGGAGTGAAACAGTGAGAATGAGGATTTATACAAGTATATTTTTAAGGAGGCTAAAAAAAAAAAAAATGCAGAAGCAAAAGTTAAGAACAAGTAGGGTTGTCTAGGAATATTTTTTACTTAAAGACAGCCTATAGATCATGGACATAATGAGGATGCATCTGATTAGATGCCATAAGAAAAGTGCTTAGTTTAATGCTTAGTGGGTGATCATCAAAATCTGAGACATTAAACTTTGCCCTTTACTTTTACAAATCTGTTAAAGTAAACTGAATACTTGCTGTAATAAGTCTTTTATGAAAATCAAATAAAAAAACAGGACTGAAACACATCAACTATATTATTGATGAAGAACATAGAGAATGAATAAAGCATTTCAGCTATTTAGGAGAAACGTTTAGTGAACATAGCAAATTAAATATGGAAATAAAGAATACAATAAGCAAAATTAGTTTGATGGGGAGTATTCAGTAACTTTATGGAATAAGTGAACTCAGCCAAAGTACTGAACTAACATTATAAAAGATAATGTTCAAATTAGTTTTAACTTTCAGTTCTGATTAAAGACTAGATGAGATGTATAGATAACAGAATTACACAAGCTGACTTGCATAAATTCAGACTTAATCAAGTCATCTTGAGAGGGCAATGGAAAATATTTTGACTTTTAAAAATTTTATGTAATATGCCTATATTACTTGCATGCAATTTAACAATTTACTGTAAAACTCGCTGTAGCTTAGAAATACCAAAGCTCTTTACATAGATTTTTACAGAGTTCAAGTCTCATGAGAACTGTTACAAAAATAACCTTCTTTGTCTCTGTGTATTTTATTAATGTTAATAACCCTATGGGAATTGATTGTATTTACTGTTTTAACTAATGTTTCTAGAATGTCAAAAACAAAGGCAATGCTTTGCCATCGGAACTTTGTATAATAGCTATGTATGTATAAGAGCACAAGAAAGTTGTTTACGATTAAGTGTGTGAGAAAGTTGTTTGTAAGTTCTGCGCATGAATACTTTCAAAGCTAGTATCAAAGAGGTCCGCTAGTTTCAGAAAAGTTTCCGCTGCCCGACAAGACAAAGAAAAACAGAGCGCACGGAGGAGAAAAAAAAGAACGGGCCAGCCTTAACAAAAGGATCAAGGAGAACTGTTGATTTCTTCAGGGTTTACAACCCTTGGTGCAAGGTCTCAAGAAGGTGAAAATAAAAGAGGACTGAGCTGAACATCGTGGGGAGTTTCCGGCAGAGAACCAGAGGTAGTTGAGAGGAGGCGAGGTCCAGTTGCTGACAGAAGGAGAGGCAAGGTCTAGTTACCGAAGAGAGCCAGAGGCAGTTGGCGGAGAACCAGAAACATACTGACTCAGAGAAACAGACTTTACAGCGAACCCACGCCAGAGGGAAAAAATTGGGAAGTCAACCGAAGCCGAAAGCCGCAGAAGCGATCTTCAAGTCTGTATGCTGAAACTTCTTGTCTGAGCTTTTTAGTACTGGGAAATTTGCAGTCCAAGAACCGCTAATACCCAACAAAACGCCCCCTTAAGCAAGGCCTGAGGTGAAAGAAGAACCATAGTGACTTTGATGCAGGACCTAGGGAAGATGTCATGACAGAGAGCCTCCGTAAGTGTGTCCAACCTTTAATGTACATTCTTTTTGTAATCTAGGAGATATGTCAAAGATGGACCAATAAGAAATGGTAATAAGAAATATCTATAAGAGAGTCTTCTGATTTGTTAACTGGAATCTAAATTGTAAGATAACTTGCCATAACTAGCTAATCTCTAGTCCTCTGATTTGTTGTTCACTGGAATATTAATTGTAAGATAATTTGCCATATCCAGTTAATCTCTTTGAGTAAATTAGTCTCGGCAAATTGGTTTTCTTAAGCAGAGAAGTAACAAAGTAATTATATTGTATAGTCATTTAATATTGAAAAGGGAAAGTTTGTTTCTTTATACCAAAAGCATAAAGGATAGGTAGAGAAGAGTAACCTCCTTATCGCTTATTTAATGTACTTTATTTTAAAATGTAAATAAATGTGTTTTAATTTTGTCAATAGAGTGCCGCCTGATTGTTTATTTTGCAGTCCTAAAAAAATTATCGGACTTGTGGGCAGGAAACCAAGTGAGATAGCCGAAGCATATAGTTAAGTGCAAATAGACCATGACTGTTTGTGTAAAGTTTTACTGAAGGAATTTGTGTTAGAGAAAGAGAGAGAAATCAACCTGCTGTATTACTGGCCTCTCCTCGATGAGTCTTGACAGACTTTATGTTCTTAGGAAGGACCTCCTACGATGAGTCTTTTGACTCCATGGAGGCTTGAATAATAATAATAATCATAGTGTAGCTATTTCCATTGTCCAACTTATCTTTCATTTTATTGTAAAATGAGTAAATTACTAAGACAAGACCTCTTTTACAACCCATGCTTCCTCCATAGAGCATATCTGTTCATTCATTCCTAAATTCTGCCTTTAACCAGATGTTCCACTATAATGACTATCACTTCATGATAATTAGTCTCTCATTTGTGATCTTGGAGCCTTCTGTATGTAAGAGCAACTTCTTTCCACTTCCTTAGGACTCTACTAGTATTAAGACTTTGATAGCCTGGTTAGAGACACTGGCATTTCTTTTGCATGCATAAAACACGCTGGTATTTCATTATTATCTCCATGTTTGTATTCTCATTGAGGTTTTTTTTAATATCCTGAACATGTCCAGTTCATCCACTTTTTAAGCATTACATTATTTCCACCTAGATGACATATGTGCTTACAAAATGAACATTCACTAATTCAACCAGTTCTGTTTCTCTCACTTCTCTACATAATCATTCATCAAAGTTATTCTTCATAATCATTCCTCCTTTTAAACTATGATGACTATGTAGGAAAAGAATTTCCCTTAGCTTGCTTGGCTGCTTTGCTCTCATCTGATTTTGCCATATTGTTCAGAAAATCTTCTAATCACCTCTTTCTGTGTATATCCTCTACAAAAATTTTTTTCTTCTCCTGCTACTTATCCATTTACTTCATATGTATCTTCCAGACCCTTGGTATGCAATCTAATAACGCTTTTCTTAAAAAGCTGCCTTAACCATTTTCCAAGTACTATTAATGTCTTCCTCTTGTAGCATTTATTCCATATCTTTGCTTCATGCTGCCTTTGTAGTTACATATATTATTGACATCTAGGAATTCTAGAACTCATTGCACCATGCACACCATGCAAATCATTGTTGATGCTGCACAATATACTAAATGCACCACACCATTCTACTTATTGCCTAAGATTTTTATCTGTTAATCGTGTTCTTTGGTCACTTTGCGTGTTTCTCAAGATTTTTAAAAAAAAAAAAAAAAATCTGGGAGGTGAAAAAAATCATCTTACCTCTATATGAGACAGGCTAACTCACCTTCATTTAAAGGTGAGTAAGCTTTTTTTTTCCCAGTCAGACTGTGCATGTCTAATGTTTCTTCTGACTGTGTTACAAAAGTGCTATATATTTTCCTTAACTGAAAATTCTGCACATGAGCAAACTTCTAGGTCCAAGCTCCACTTATCTGACCAAAACACTTACTTTGAGCAAGCTACTGCAAATATCTTCAATTGCATGATGTCCTTTACCCCTCCCAATTCTACCCAAAATTCTTGTCCAGTTTCCACTCTTGTTTAAGAGATGTACCAAAAAGCCATTAAAGGGGGAAAATTCTGCTTACTGCAGATGGCCATTTTATATATCAGTCCCATACACAAGAGGTTGAAGTACCCATAAGCACATTAGTGCTGGCAAGTGAGGATTGAGAAGTTTATTGACTTTTTTTTTTTAATTTAATTTTTTTTTTAAGAGTTGCAGATTGTAGTTTGTGAATACTTTTTGCCAAAGGCTGTTCCGGAGGACAAAGGTAGATAGAATGAAAGAGGAAGGTGAGAAGCAGGTTTCGGGTGTTTACAGTTGCACAATGAAGGGGGTGCTGGATAGCTGCTATATTAACAGGTACAATAGAAAATGGAGGAATGATTGTTGCCAGTTGAGTAGATCAATTACTGTTGAAGTACCTGTAGAATAGACAGAGCTGAAACATATTTGTGAGATAGAGGTTTGAAGTGAGGTTGTAAGAGAGCGATTGTCTATGAGCCAAATTGCTCTCCTCTAGACAGTCAAGAATGTTTAGAGCAAGTTTTAGGTGCTTCACTGCAAACATGTGAGTAGTATTCTAAGCATGAGTGGATTTGGGATTTGTATATAGTTAAAAAGTTGGTTAGGTGTAATTGACATCTTTAACAAAAGAGTGCGTAGTTTAATGTTGTTTGTAGTGCCAGAGAATGTGAGGATGGGAATTCTCTGAGAGAGGAGACTTGCAACTTCTATGATATATCTGGAAGGATAACTAGTTAAAAAGAGATCCAAAGTGTTGGCAGAGTAAGAGGATTATCAGGAATTCATGTAGATAGATGTACAAAATTGGATACTTTTTTTTTTTTTTTTTTTTTTTTTGTCGAAAAACTACAAGAGGCATATCTTGGTCATCATTGTTGGAGTTGGGTGAACATTATTAGTCCAAGCAGAGTGATCTGATCTGATCTGATCTTGTGATTTGTGTATTACTGAAGGTCAGGGAATGGGAAATTTCTTTTATGAGAGAAGAGGGAAGACTGTTTTAGCAACATTAAACATGACCAGACCTTCCTTGCTTCATTGAAGGATAGTACATAAGTCTATGTTTAAGGCATTACATATCCCAAGATGCAGATACCCCAAACGAGTAGGATGAATGGAGAGTACTGTTGTATGATTGAGTACGATTGAGAATGGGTTGTTTAAATATATGGGAAAGAGGATAGATGACAGGAAGAGCCCTGAGATACTCCTGCATTGATTGTGAAGGTTGAAGAGAGAGGGAGTTGTCTATCATGATACGTAGTGAACAACCAGAGAGAGAGAGGTGGCTGGCAACCCATTTACAGAAGATGGCAATTGATTTAGCAAGCTCTGATGCCGCGAAAAGCCAAAAGCTCTGGAAATCTCGAGAACAATTTCCTGAACCTTTTCTCTGAGCCTTTCCGTAACTCTGCCAGACAACAAAATAACTTTGTTGTCTGGCAGAGAAGGTTTAGACTTAATATGATTTGCATAAAGGTAGTTAAATTTTTTAATTTGGTTCCTTCCATCCTTCTCTGCCAGACAAAGTTATTTTTAATTTATCGGATCACGTATTAACTAAACCAGAGATCACTATTCTCAAAAAATGTTTCAACTTTGCGATAACACCTGATCACATACCTAAAGTGGATATTGTTTGTAATATAGATAAGGCAATCTCGTTGTTACCTCAACACACAGCCAATGACCTTAGATTAAAAAGTAGTACCATCCTCTCTTCTTCAAGAACTCCCAACACAAACTTCACCCCTCTGGAAAAAAGAACTATGCTTAATTTAAAGAAAAGAAAGATATCATTATACTCAAAGCAGATAAAGGAAACAGCACAGTGATCTTAAACACCAAAGACTATGAAGATAAACTTAGCTATTTACTATCAGACATGTCTGTTTACCGTGTCCTAGTAAGATCCAGCGTTAAAAAATCACAATGATACCAACAACTTATTACGCCACATGGTTAACTGGCCAACAAAATTGATTAAAAAATTGAAGTCTATGCATTCTCTAACTCCTAGACTATATGCCGTTCCTAAAGTTCACAAAGATGGAGTTTCATTATGTCCTATTGTGGACGGTATCAACTCTCCTACCTATCTATCGTCTAAGCACCTCACAAAACTAATTCGGATACTTATATCAGAAACTCGCAACATTTTGTAGAGAAATTAGAAAACATCTCCATCTCTGAAAACGATCTACTGGCCAGCTTAGATGTCCAATCTTTATTTACAAACATCCCTGTGGTAGAAGTCATCAACATTTTAGGCACTTTGTTTCCACAAGATATCGCTTCGCTGTTCAGTCATTGCCTAACATCAAACTATTTTTTATGGAGGAAAACCATTTACCAGCAATTGACTGGCTTGGCAATGGGTAGCTCCCTTTCACCATCTTGTGCCGATCTTTTCATGGAAGATCTTGAAAGTAGAATTTTATCTTAAGTAGACCCCAAACCCACAATATGATGAAGATATGTGCATGACATCTTCATTGTGTGGAATCGCAAAAAAAAAAAAAAGACTTATTTGAATTCCTAAATAAGATCAACTCCTTTCACCATTCAATCAAATTCACTCTGGACCTTGAAAAGGAAAAGCAACTACCATTTCTGGATATCCTAATTAAGAAGCAAACTAATGGTCATTTCAACCTCTCAGTTTATAGAAAACCCACGAATACAGGATGTTATTTACACTTCAGCTCCTCCCACTACATTTCTCAAAAACTCAGCATTGTAAATATGCTAAAGAAGAGAGCTGTTCAGATTACAACAGACCAAAAAGATCTCCAAGACGAATTGACACTGATATCCAACAACCTAATCTTGAATGGTTACCCCCGGAGACTTGTTAACAAGATTCTGTTCTCTGATCCAGCAATATATTACCACAATCTTCATTCCATACGTGGGGACAGCCTCTAACCACATAAAATAAAAGTGACCTTAAAGCCTAAAGATACAATTCAAAAACTCTTAAGATCTCCAAAAGACTTCCATCCTTTCTTTAAATATGCTGGAGTTTACAATATCCCATGCTCGTGTGGTTTAAGTTATATCGGCCAAACTTCAAGAAGCCTTGAGATAAGACATAGAGAACACATTGGATATGTCAAAAACAACAGACAAGAAATATCTGGCTTATCTTCCCATTTCTCCAGAACTAACCATGCCATTGAGTGGGATAAAAGCTGTATTCCTTACATAGAAGAGGATTACCGCTCTCGTATTTTTAAAGAGAAGTCACAACAGTCGCCCGTTCTGTAGAAAATCTTAATAGGAACCAAGGTTTAATCTTATCCGAGATCTGGAAGACCTAATTAGATCTCTAAACACACAAGAAATGAACTTTAGTATCAACTCTAAAACGTTCCTAAACAACAACAAGTGAAATCATGTACGTGCCACACGTGTATTGCACATGTTCAGTGTTGTTTTGTAATTTATAATTAGAATTCTGTTAATGTCTAGTCTGTAACATATTTTTGTTAGCTTTAGTTCCTATCATCAGTCCTGTACTCTGAAGATGCCAACAGCTTAAGTTGGTGAAACTAGTTGGTATTAAAATAGTTTTTTCTCAGATACTTGATCAATATTTTCCAAATAGTCAATTTACATAGCTTCTGTGGTCAAGAAAAAATATTGTTTAATATATCTATATATCTCATGTTTCAGGAATAGGCTGGATATGTGATTTCTCCCATTCATTGGGATAAGTATATGTATGATAGATTGTAGGGATGATACAAGACTAGTGATAGCTATTGAGCACATTGTTTGAGAACAATTTTAGAGATGTCATCAGGACAAAATTGGATACTTTTTAGTATCCAAGTTTAGTAGTTTTCTTATGTCTTTTTTTGTCAAAAAACTACAGGCGGCATATGGTGCTCAGATGCTGATATGGTAGTAAGTGATTTCCTTGGTCATCATTGTAGGAGTTTCAGGAAAAAAGCAATGCTAGGAGGTCAGCTTTATCTTTGGGTGAAGTAACAGTAGTGCCATGAGGATAGCAGAGATGTGGAAGTGTATATCAGCAGGAGTTGCATCCAGTGGCCTTAGCAAGGCACCATAAGGAACAGCTGTCGTTCGGACAAGAAGCAAATTTTCTGCCATTGACCTTTATGGGAGATCTGATTTTTGATGAGAGACTCGTAGTTGTTGAATGCTTGTGTGTGTGTGTGTGTGTGTGTGTGTGTTTACGTGTGTGTGTGTGTGTGTTTACACTGGTGTCCAAAAGCTGAGGACAAACTACATTTACCTGAATATGAAAAAAATTTTAATGACTACAGCCAAATGTGAATATAAATTTATTACCAGCAGGGAATTTGTGTGTGAGAGAGAGAGGTGACTTGTACTCGACTGTGGTCTGAGTTGATGAGAGGAGAGGTGACTTGTGTGGTATAACTGGAGGATCTCTTTTTAGCCACATCAGGTTAAAAAGAGATCCAGAATGTTGGGAGAGTGAAGAGGGTTATCAGGAATTTGTGTATGTAGATATACAATTAGCATAATTATTGTTTATGGCATATATTTGTCTCTTGTCTAGCTTGGTCAGTGGTGTTCGAAAAGGAGAGCTGGTTGGAATTGTGGACATTGATATCACTTAGATGACCTCGCTATTAGGATGGCTGGATTGCAGATGATTGAGCTTCATAGATAGGAATGGAAAGTGGTCTGAGTAGTTATTGGAATTTAGAGAATATTCAGTGTAGCAGATGAAACTTAACCACACTCTAGCATGTCTGATCTCCCAAAGGCATAGCTGCCACTGTTATGGCAAAAGGAATTGAAGTATGTAATTTGGATGTTGGAGGTGGGATAATAGTGGATGTTGATGCTATTTAGGGGACATGCAGTGAGAAGAGATACTTTTGGGCATGACATCCACGACATGATTATGCCACGACATGGCCTAATCAGTGTCTCCCACATACCACTACTCAGTGGTATGTGGGAGACACTGATTAGGCCATGAATAAAACTAAAATCCTACATAAGAAATCAGGGTTTCTTTGAGCATTTCCTACTGGCTGGGAGAAGAAAAACATGTCTTATTTCAAAATATCAATTGGTTTCAAGATTTTCTGGAGCCCCAAAGATTCACAAACTAAAGCACCTTTAAGACTAGTGTAGATGCCAGAAATTCATCTACCTCCAGTCTGGCGATATATGTATCGTAATTGGCAGTATCACACCTAAGTCTAATAAATTTAGTTTAATCCTTTATCCAAGTGTGATTAAACAAAGTTTGCGCATGAAAGTATCTTCAGGACTGGGGTAAGGTGGTACAACACCAGAGCTCTCCTTGCAAAGGTGGGGCAAGATACCACCATCCCTATCTCAGTATCTCCCATAATGCAAAACACATATCCTTGTGGATATGTCTAATGTCATGCATTAAGGGAAGGGCCACAACCCAGACTAGTTTCGACCTTTATTGAGGTCTCTTCAGTGGGAGCCAGGCCCAAGTGGAGATACCAGGCAGAAGCATTAGCAGGTCATCTCCATCTATAGGAGTTGCCAAATGGCGTGCCACCCTTTTTTAATAAATTACTCTGGATTTAGAGAAAGATGTTGAAAGTTTATTTTTCACTTGGTTAGAGTATAATAAATTTAGTTTAATCCTTTATCCAAGTGTGAGCAAACAAAGTTTGCCCCTGAAAGTATCTTCAGGACTGGGGTAAGCTGGTACAACACCATAATGCATAACATTAGACATATCCTCAAGGAGATGTGTTTTGCATTATGGGAGATACTGAGATAGGATTGTGGGTAGCTTGCTCCACCTTTGCAAGGAGTGTTCTGGTGTTGTACCACCTTACGCCAGTCCTGAAGATACTTTCAGGCGCAAAGTTTGTTTGCTCACACTTGGATAAAGGATTAAACTAAATTTATTATACTCTAACCAAGTGAAAAATAAACTTTCAACATCTTTCTCTAAATCCAGAGTAATATATTAAAAAAAGGTGGCACACCATTTGGCAACTCCTATAGGTGGAGATGACCTGCTAATGCTTCTGCCTGGTATCTCCACTTGGGCCTGGCTCCCACTGAAGAGACCTCAATAAAGGTCGAAACTAGTCTGGGTTGTGGACCTTCCCTTAATGCATAACATTAGACATATCCGCAAGGAGATGTGTATTGCATTATGGGAGATACTGAGATAGGAGTGATGTTAGCTTGGTCCACCTTTGCAAGGAGTGTTCTGGTGTTGTACCACCTTACCCCAGTCCTGAAGATACTTTCAGGTGCAAACTTTGTTTGCTCACACTTGGATAAAGGATTAAACTAAATTTATTATACTCTAACCAAGTGAAAAATAAACTTTCAACACACCTAAGTCATTTGTAAAAAAAAAAAAAAAAAGCAACTTACAACTTAGAGCACAAAGATAATAGCAACAGAATGGTAACTTTTAAGCTTGAAAATTCCGATCAATCTATTCACACATAAAATGTTCCCAGAAGATAAATTTGATCCACTTCAAGATATTTCTTCTGATACTGATATCCTATTCAGACACAGTGTAGATAGAAAAAAAAATTTTTTTTTTCTCTCCACAGGATAGATACTAAAAACAAACATGGTCTCGTCATGGGTTTCCCCTTCCCCAATTCTGGTTAATTTATGGAATATTTTGAAAAGAAAAGCACGAAAGAATACTATCAAAAATCGAAAATTTGCATTATGTTGATATTTTCATCATTTGGCTAGGGGTCAAAGAATTAGAGCATTTCCAAAACTATCTTAGCAGCTTGCATCCATTAATAAAGTTCACACTTGAAAACTGCAAGACAGTAGCTTTCCTTGACATCCTCCTAAAATGTATGAGGATAAAAGACAAATTTTTCACTGTACAGAAAACCCACTAACATTGGTAGATTCCTGTGTGCTTCCTCTCACCATGACTCTTTACAGAAGAGAGGAATGATCAAAATGCTCAGAGACAGAGCCTACACCATCTCCAGTAACACAGATAAAAAAAGACCCAAAGAACTTTGTTACCTCACTCATACTATATTTCAACAAAATTTTAAAAACCCCACCCAAGACTTCAAAGGTGCAGGCAATCCTTCCTTACATCCACAATGTCAGAGACAGATTCTCTCATTTTCTTCAAAGCTATGACATAACATGAATTTTGATTCCATTATACAAGATCTCTAGATCCTTACTGCATCTGAAATCTCAGAATGTGTGTGTATGGGAGGGGGGGGGGGTTCTACAATATTCGTTATTCATGTGACACTTGTGTTGGCCAAACAGGTCTGGATTAGCTTTTCACACAACCAATGATAACCTATCTAGTAGTATGGTACAAAACAGAAATGTACAAATTTCCTTACACAGGAAATTCAAGGAGGCTTGCAAAATGCTGCACACTCCTATGCTGTACCATTAAACTTGATGATACACAAGATTTGGTCTTAATTCATCAAAAGTCTGACATCTGCAGATATACATTACATTACAGCACGTGTTAGTACAACTAAACTAGTAGAGGTTTTTAAAACTGAAGAAAGTATTTTAAGCTTCATGTCATGTGATCATTAAATTGGAGAAGTGATATCATCTTTAATACTACTGAAACCTCAAACTTGAATGTGTTTTGGAAATGTGACATGATGGAAACATGATACAAATAACATATGATGCCCAACAAGCAACTGCTTGTTGTGCATCATGTTATTTGTACAGAGAGCTTGAGTTCAGATTTTTTTATTTTTCTCTTAATACTGCCATATGTCCCATGATACTCATCATATCAATAGCCTACCAGTTTTGTAAACACTGGAACTTCTAATTCATATCTATCTACAACAGTCTTGGAATTAAATAAACAACGAGCAGTTCACTTTGCTTTTACCGAGTGATAAGCAGGACTGGCTTCATTAATGTGTCTACAGTGCTAATTAGTCTGAGTTCACTTGTGAGGTTACAGCATTAACACGTCAATAACAGTACAGGAAGAACATGCTACTTATGCATGTTCTTCCTGTGTATACATATTCAAATCATTTCCCTGCATTGTAGATAAATATAAATGGAATGAAGGAGGAGGATGAAAATTTGGTTTTGTACATACAGAACTGTACTGCAGCTACTCATGTTCATATATGTTGATGGAAAGAAAATTATGAAATAGTAATGGCCAAGGCAAAAGCCATGTTAATACTTATAGAAAATGCATAATTCAGCAACAAAACATCGATAGGAAAGCTGGAGAAAAGTATGTGAGAGGGGGTTTTCTATGAAAGAGGGCATTGTGATGGAGGATCTAGGTACACTATACCAAATGTGAGAACAATATTTTAAGGTTGGGAGACTTTAGACGACTTAATCAAATACTTTGGAAATATCAAGAGTGATCACCTGAGTGTTTCAAAACTTTTCAATGGCTTATGTCGAAAGGTGATGCGAGGTTTTCTAGAAGATTCACTGTGGAGGTGAGAATGATAGAATCCATATTGGTAATCACTAGGTAACTGGTGAGTCTCCAAGTAGTAAAGCAGTTGGCAGTTGACCATTTCCATTATTTTCAAGAGTACTGAAGTCAGGGTGATAGTGTAATAGTTGTTGCAAGTTTTTCCACTTGGTTATACTATAAATTAATGATACCAAGAAATTACGACTTCACATCACTTGCCTTAGTATTCCATAATACAAAGGCAAGTGAAGTCATTCGCTTCTTTATACGAGTTGCCCCCCCCCCCCCCAGTCGTAAGGTAGTACTAATTCGATTCAATGATTTACATCTTCCAATAGTTATTTTCCTTTCATCAAAATTAATCATTGGTAACATTTCCTCTTCCATTCTATTTAAGTGACCATACCACCTTATTATGTCTAATTACATTCTAAAGATAACTATGTCCATAAATGACAAATTTCCAATGTACAACTTCTTTGTAATATTTTAATTTCTAATACAGACAGACCATGACTTATATATGTTCTACAAACCTTCATGTAACATGAAATTTTAGGCAAGTCCAATTTAATTCACCCACCAGTTAATCACATCCTGTTGCTACATGTATACAGTAGTACATTAACACATTTTAGAGTTAAAGATACCAAGAAATTATATTCTTGGTTTAATCCTTTATCCAAACGTAAGCATTGCACCTGAACTATTTTCAGGAGCAAACTTGTTTGCTTACACTTGGTTAAAGGATTAAACCAAAAATATAATTTCTTGGTATCTTTAATTTATATGATAGGGCAAAAGTTTGAAGGTTGCCTTATATTTGCTCTGTTGTCCTTTGTGGGAATGGATAAAATATTGCTTCCAAAATGACTGATAGATGCCAGATGAGTATGACATGTCTAAGAAGTGACAAAACATGGGTGTTAGTTTTGGAGACAAGCTTTTAGTACAATTGGAGGAACATCATCAAAACCAGGAGACTTAATGGTATGAAGACTATGGAGTATTTTCCTGATGTCCTTATGAAAGATCAGAGAAGGCATACTGGGGTAGTATGTGAAATAGTAGGGGATTTGCCTTGTCATCTAGTTAGGGAAGAAACCGATGCAAGAGATGGAAACATCTAAGGACAGAAGTTGTGTCTCACAGAAGAAGTTGGCTATCCAATTATAGAGGGTGGGAGATAGGTAGCTAGCCCAAATGAAGGCAGTTTGTTTAGTAGGCCTTAATGCTAAACAGCATCTAAAGCTTTGGAAATCTCAAAAGCATGTTTCTCCGATTCTCTCCTTATCATATGTCACTCACCATTGGATGCATGCCATGGAGAGAATCGGAGAAACATGCTTTTGACATTTCCAAGGCTTTAGATGCTGTTTAGCATTAAGGCCTACTAAACAAACTACCTTCATTTGGGCTAGCTACCTATCTCCCATAATACTCTGGATTAGAGATAGTTAGTTAGTTTTTGAAAGTTTTCCCACTTGGTTATACTATAAATTAAAGATACCTTGTCTGCAAGGAGATGTGCTTTGCATTATGGGATACTAAGGCAAATGATGTGAAGTCATACCATCTTTACAAGTTGCCCCAGTCCTGAAAATACTTCAGGTGCAAACTTTGTTTGCTTACACTTGGATAAAGGATTAAACCAAGTATATAATTTCTTGGTATCTTTAATTTATGGCATCTAAAGATAAAACTGACTTGGCATTGCTATTTTCCTTCACCTCCAGCATTGATGACCAAGACGAATTGCTTCCTCTGATACTGGTAACTGAGGACTATATTCTTCCTGTTTTTCGTTAAAAATACATCAGAAGAATGCTAAACAACTTGCACACTATAGTTTTCTTGTTCCAATGGTATCTCTTCAGTTGTACTCAGATATGCTATAGAGATCTAACACCTATCATCTGTTCATTCTACAATCTTCTATACTCAGTAGTCCATTCAAGGATGCATGTGCATCCCAGTGAAAAGATGGTATGACTTCACATCACTTGCCTTAGCATCCCATAATGCAAAACACATCTCCTTGCAGACAAGGTATCTTTAATTTATAGTATCACCAAGTGGAAAAACTTTCACCAACTAACTATCTCTAATCCAGAGTATTATAATAATAAGGTATGACATCTTTTGGCAATTCATATATAAAAATATGACATCTGCATTACTTCAACCTTGGTATCATCTCTAGGTCTGGCTCCCACTGATGAGACCTCAATAAAGGTCGAAACCAGTCTGGGTAGTGCCATTCCCATAATGCATAGTGTTATATCTTCAGGACTCCCAGGCCTGAAGATATTTTTAAGTGCAAACTTTGTTTGCTCAGACTTGGATAAAGGATTAAATTAAATTTATTATAGTCTAATCAAGTGAAAAATAAACTTTCAGCATTTTCTCTAAATCCAGAGTAATTTAATAAAAAAAAAAAAAAAAAAAAAAGGTGGTACACCTTTTGGCAACTCCTATAGGTAAAGATGACCTAGCTATTGCTTCTGCCTGGTATCTCCACTTCTGGGCCTGGCTCCCACTGAAGAGACCTCAATAAAGGTCGAAACTAGTCTGGGTAGTGGCCCTTAATGCATAACATTATACATATCTGAAAGGAGATGTGTTTTGCATTATGGGAGATACTGAGATAGGAGTGATGTTAGCTTGGTCCACCTTTGCAATGAGTTGCCCAGTGTTGTACCACCTTACCCCAGTCCTGAAGATACTTTCAGGCATAAACTTTGTTTGCTCACACTTGAATAAAGGATTCAACTAAATTTATTATATTAAAACCAAGTATATAATTTCTTGGTATCTTTAATTTATAGTATAACCAAGTGGAAAAACTTTCAACAACTAATCTTTAGATGCCCTAACAGTGGTGTGACCAGAATGAGAGAGATAGGTAGAAATAGGTGAGTAGAAGTTTGTCTGATGACCTTTGCGGGAGCTAGAAAGCACAGCCTCCATTTCGACAGGATGCAAGTTTTTTATACCTTCATGAAGTTAGATTTTGATTTGTCGATGGTTGTTTTGCATTCATTGCATTCTTCAGCCAGGCAGCATAGGAAGCTCAAGTTCTTATTGCAAGCCCATAAAGGGCAGCCAATGTGCACTATGCAGCCTCTCCCTGTGAAGTTGACCCTATCTTCCCATGGTGTGGCCTGTTTCCACAAAAGGAGCTCCAGCAGAACCAGCAAGTACGCTTACTATAAAGAGATACCTTACTAGTTGGAGGAAATGCAAACTAGACCACTAGGTCGTAAACTTCGTGGTAGTTAAGACTATTCTTTCATCTATATGTTTCACTTATTTTTGTGTTGCCTTTTTGTACGTGTTACAAATCTCATATTGTAATCCCTGACGATGTCTCAGTGCTTGAGATTAAATATTGGAAGACTTAAATAACATTTTTAATCCATTCTTAATGCTGTTTCACTCTATTAAGCCTCTAACATGAGCTTCTCCCAGTACTACTTAAGTCATAACAAATGCATATTAGGTCTCCAGAGCACAGATTCTGGTTTGTTTCCTCCTCTCCGTGCAGTGTGAATAATATCCTTCAAGATTATGCCAAACATACAGAGAATTGTAACCTCCTCTACTGAAGATACATCAGTTAAAATAGTGGTGCACCAGTTAGTGCACAGGCCCAAGACTGTCAGCAATGAGTCATGACACTTCCTAATCAATTAGCAAATAATCCACATTGCCACATTCTCTGTAATTTGTACCTGAAGGAATCTGAGTAGTGGTATGTGGGAGACACTGATTAGGCCATGTCGTGGCAAGGAGACTAGTCACACTCTGTATGGATGTCATGCCCAAAAGTATCTCTTTTCACTGCATGTCCCCTAAATAGCATCAACATCCACTATTATCCCACCTCCAACATCCAAATTACATACTTCAATTCCTTTTGCCATAACAGTGGCAGCTATGCTTTTGGGAGATCAGACATGCTAGAGTGTGGTTAAGTTTCATCTGCTACACTGAATATTCTCTAAATTCCAATAACTCAGACCACTTTGCATTCCTATCTATGAAGCTCAATCATCTGCAATCTAGCCATCCTAATAGCGAGGTCATCTAAGTGATCTCAATGTCCACAATTCCAACCAGCCCTCCTTTTCAAACACCACTGACCAAGCTAGACAAGAGACAAATATATGCCATAAGCAATAATTATGCTAATTGTATATCTACCTATACAAATTCCTGATAACCCTCTTCACTCTCCCAACATTCTGGATCTCTTTTTAACCTGATGTGGCTAAAAAGAGATCCTCCAGCTATACCATACAAGTCACCTCTCCTCTCATCAACTCAGACCACAGTCTAGTACAAGTCACTTCTCTCTCTCTCACACAGAATTCCCTGCTGGTAATAAATTTATATTCACATTTGACTGTAGTCATGAAAATTTTTTCATATTCAGGTAAATGTAGTTTGTCCTCAGCTTTTGGACACCAGTGTAAACACACACACACACACACAAGCATGCAACAACTACGAGTCTCTCATCAAAAATCAGATCTCCCATAAAGGTCAATGGCAGAAAATTTGCTTCTTGTCCGAACGACAGCTGTTCCTTATGGTGCCCTGCTAAGGCCACTGGATGCAACTCCTGCTGATATACACTTCCACATCTCTGCTATCCTCATGGCACTACTGTTACTTCACCCAAAGATAAAGCTGACCTCCTAGCATTGCTTTTTTTCTGAAACTCCTACAATGATGACCAAGGAAATCACTTTTTTAAATAACGAAACCTGTGGTGCGTTCATAATTAGAAGAAACACACGTATAAACCACAGTGAAAATTATTTAATTGTAAATATTTCATCCTAAGTATCTTAGGACATCATCAGTACAGTATTTAAACAAAATTAGGAATAACATACAGTTAGGGCACATGATTACAATAGAATCTCATGAAAACATGCATAACGTGCTGAAGTAGTACAAAAAAAAAAACAAAAAAAACTTTAATTATTTAACACAATTTTGTATGATAATTTCACATACTTTAGGAATAGTAAGAACATCGTGGCGGTTTAGGTTTGGTCTGTGTAGTAGGGCTTCAGAACTTTCTTTGTATAAACGTTCATGTTTAAATAAAGATCTATGTAAAAGTTTAGCCTTTTCCCAATGGATCCTGTGGTTTGGATTTTCAATTCCGTGTTGAGGGAGGCCAGATTTCTGCAGTTTAAGAAGACGCTAAACCGCAATGACGTTCCTACTATTCCTGAAGTATGGGAAATTATCATACAAAATTGTGTTAAATAATTAAGTTTTTTTTTGTAGTACTTTAGCATGTTATGCACGTTTTCATGAGATTCTATTGTAATCATGCGCCCTAACTGTATGTTATTCCTAATTTTGTTTAAATACTATACTGATGATGTCCTAAGATACTTAGGATGAAATATTTACAATTAAATAATTTTCACTGAGGTTTATATGTGTGTTTCTTCTAATTAAGGAAATCACTTACTACCATACTAGCATCTGAGCACCATATGCCTCCTGTAGTTTTTTGACAAAAAAAGACATAAGAAAACTACTAAACTTGGATACTAAAAAGTATCCAATTTTGTCCTGATGACATCTCTAAAATTGTTCTCAAACAATGTGCTCAATAGCTATCACTAGTCTTGTATCATCCCTACAATCTATCATACATATACTTATCCCAATGAATGGGAGAAATCACATATCCATCCTATTCCTGAAACATGAGATATATAGATATATTAAACAATATTTTTTCTTGACCACAGAAGCTATGTAAATTGACTATTTGGAAAATATTGATCAAGTATCTGAGAAAAAACTATTTTAATACCAACTAGTTTCACCAACTTAAGCTGTTGGCATCTTCAGAGTACAGGACTGATGACAGGAACTAAAGCTAACAAAAATATGTTACAGAACTAGACATTAACAGAATTCTAATTATAAATTACAAAACAACACTGAACATGTGCAATACACGTGTGGCACGTACATGATTTCACTTGTTGTTTAGGAACGTTTTATAGTTGGTACTCAAGTTCATTTCTTGTGTGTTTAGAGATCTAATTAGGTCTTCCAGATCTCGGATAAGATTAAACCTTGGTTCCTATTAAGATTTTCTACAGAACGGGCGACTGTTGTGGCTTCTTTAAAAATACGAGAGCGGTAATCCTCTTCTATGTGAGGAATACAGCTTTTATCCCACTCAATGGCATGGTTGGTTCTGGAGAAATGGGAAGATAAGCCAGATATATTTTGTCTGTTGTTTTTGACATATCCAATGTGTTCTCTCTGTCTTATCTCAAGGCTTCTTGAAGTTTGGCCGATGTAACTTAAACCACACGAGCATGGGATATTGTAAACTCCAGCATATTTAAAGAAAGGATGGAAGTCTTTTGGAGATCTTAAGAGTTTTTGAATTGTATCTTTAGGCTTAAAGGTCACTCTTATTTTATGTGGTTTGAGGAGTTTAGCAACCTTGTTAGAGGCTGTCCCCACGTATGGAATGAAGATTGTGGTAATATATTGAGTGTCTTCTTATTGTCTTGGTGCCGGATCCTTGTGTAGAGGCTTAAGTGCTGTGAGGACATTATGTTGGAGGTTTAATGGATTTTTTACAACACTCAAAAAGAATTAAATTAGAATTTAATACTTCCTATATTTCGTCCTAGTCACTAGGACATCTACAGGGATTACAAAAACAATTAATGTAACATGCACACAAAAACTTACAATACTAAGCCCAACCACATGGGTGACACTAAAGTCCTATCTAGGTGGAGCGCCCTCTAAGGGCGGTAGTAGGTGGCCTGGAATGTAAGGTGGGACCTCTGGTGATGAGTGTTTCCCAAATCTTCGGAGGTTAATGCAACTGTATTTGTTAAGATTGATGGTGCATGGTGGTTTTCTTCCATGATACTCTGTGGGTGGTGTCCAAAACATGGTCAGCCAAGCCTGAATGGCCATAGTTGTGTTTAACGATGTACGACTTGTGTTCCTCCAGGCGGATGGATGCTGATCTGCCTGTCTGTCCAAAGTACACAAGCTTACAGGAACAGGGTACTTTGTAAACTCCAGCAGAGGGGGAGAGGAGGGAGCTGATCTTTCATAGAACGGATAAGGGTAGCAAGTTTGCGGTAGGGCTTATATGCTGTGTGTAGGTTATACTTTTTTAGTATCTTGGCTATTTTTTCCGAAGTGCCTCGGATGTTGGGTATGGTGATGGCATTTTTAAAATCTTGTTGACGAGAGGGACGGGAAATGGGGGAGGAATTGATTATTTTTTCGATACTGTGTTCGCTGTAGCCATTGGAGAGGAAAGTTCTGTGTATGTGGTTAAGCTCAGTAGTGAGGGCGGTTTCACTGGAACAAAGATTTTGGGCTCTCTTGGTAAGGGTATCTTACTTAAAAGAAGTAACCTCCTGGCCCCCTGACGTCATGAAAAAACTTAAACCTTTCTGCTCCCGTCCCCCACGAATATACGATTCACCAAAAATCCACAAACCCAATTCCCCACTCAGACCTATAGTAGATGCCACCAATGTACCTTGTTACAGACTGTCTAAACAGCTGGCCAACTCTCTGTCCCCTCTCACCAGAAATTCAGCTTCCTATATAAAAAACTCGACCCACTTTAAAGCCCTCACAGAAAATTTAACCTTGAACAATACAGACATTAGTAAGCTTTGATATCTCCTCTTTGTTTACCAATTTTCCCTTAACTGACACTTTATCTCTCTTAGAAAACGTTTTCCCCTCTGACATCTTAGATCTCTTTTCCTTTGCCATCAACTCTGGGTATTTCTCTTGGAATAACAAAATCTACAAACAGATAGAAGGAACCGCCATGGGTTCCCTCCTCTCACCCCCCCCCCCCCCTTGCCAATTTCTATATGGAAGATTTCGCAAAACGAGCCATAGACTCAGCCCCACTCAAACCTTCTATCTGGCTAAGATATGTAGATGATGTGTTCTCCATTTGGCCTCATGGCCCAGACACGTTAGACTCCTTCCTCGGTCATCTCAATAGCCTACATCCAAGAATCCAGTTTACTATGGAAAAGGAAAAGAACAATTGTTTACCCTTCCTAGACACCTTAGTCACGCGCCTGCCTAATGATACACTTGCCTTCACTGTATACAGAAAACCCACACACACAGGCAGATACATTCACAAACTCTCCCACCACCACCACCCCTCACAACAATATGGCATCATTAAAACCCTTACCAAGAGAGCCCACAATCTTTGTTCCACTGGAACCGCCCTCACTACCAAGCTTAACCACATACACAGAACTTTCCTCTCTGATGGCTACAGCGAACACAGTATCAAAAAAAAATAATCAATTCCTCCCCCATTCCCCGTCCGTCTCGTCAACAAGATTTTAAAAATGCCATCGCCATACCCTACATCCGAGGCACTTCGGAAAAAATAGCCAAGATAATAAAAAAGTATAACCTGCACACAACATATAAGCCCTACCGCAAACTTGCTACCATTATCCGTTCTACGAAAGATCAGCTCCCTCCTCTCTCTCTGCTGGAGTTTACAAAGTACCCTGTTCCTGTAAGCTTGCGTACTTTGGACAGACAGGCAGATCAGCATCCATCCGCCTGGAGGAACACAAGTCATACATCGTTAAACACAACTATGGCCATTCAGGCTTGGCTGACCATGTTTTGGACACCTCCCACAGAGTATCATGGAAGAAAACCACCATGCTCCACCACAGCAAATTCAAGAAAGAGAGACTTTTCTTAGAAGCAGCAGCAGCTCTCAGAAACCAACCAAATCTTAACAAATACGGTTGCATTAAGCTTCCGAAGATTTGGGAAACACTCATCACCAGAGGTCCCACCTTACATTCCAGGCCACCTAGATAGGACTTTAGTGTCACCCACGTGGTTGGGCTTAGTATTGTAAATTTTTGTGTGCATGTTACATTAATTGTTTTTGTAATCCCCGTAGATGTCCTAGTGACTAGGACGAAATATAGGAAGTATTAAATTCTAATTTAATTCTTTTTGAGTGTTGTAAAAAATCCATTAAACCTCCAACATAAAAATTGGTGCTGGATCAGAGAACAGAATCTTGTTAATAAGTCTCCGGGGGTAACCATTCAAGATTAGGTTGTTGGATATCAGTGTCAATTCGTCTTGGAGATCTTTTTGGTCTGTTGTAATCCGAACAGCTCTCTTCTTTAGCATGTTTACAATGCTGAGTTTTTGAGAAATGTGGTGGGAGGAGCTGAAGTGTAAATAACGTCCTGTATTCGTGGGTTTTCTATAAACTGAGAGGTTGAAATGACCATTATTTGCTTCTTAATTAGGATATCCAGAAATGGTAGTTGTTTTTCCTTTTCAAGGTCCAGAGTGAATTTGATTGAATAGTGAAAGGAGTTGATCTTATTTAGGAATTCAAATAAGTCATTTTTTTTGCGATTCCACACAATGAAGATGTCATGCACATATCTCCATCATATTGTGGTTTTGGGGTGTACTTGAGATAAAATTCTACTTTCAAGATCTTCCATGAAATTCCAGATGACTCTGAACGAAATGGAGATGGCATGTTCAGTAAGGCCAGATTGTTCATGCTCAAGATACTTGATGTTAGATTTCATGATGGACAAAAATACTTTTAGATTTTCCAAAATAAGACAACTACAAGAACAAGGAATCTGGTCGACACCTGGAAAATTAATTAGAACTAGCTTCTCTTTTGGTAAAGAGAGAAAGGTGGAGATGTTTCTGATAGGATGAAATGCTACATAAATCTTGAGAAGCTTCAAAAATTTTGAGTACATATTCCTTTAACATAGGCAGTAGAATGTGTAATTTTTTGAGCAGAAGAGGGGAATTCTACAGCTTTTGCAAACTTTGTTAATAAAGGCTTTACTGAGATCATTTACAAGAAGACTGATTTAATGTAATATAATTCTTTCTGGTAAATCATCTGTAGAACATAAAGTTTGGACACAATGTACTAATGTGACATTTTGTCCTATCAGAAAAATCCCCCTCCCCTCACTGAATGACAAGTTTCCATTACTTAAATTTCCTGGTGTCTGACTCCTTACTTCTGTAGCTTGTCTTATTTTGGAAAATCTGTAGAATTGCTTTTGCCTGTCATGAGGAACAAAACTCCAACATCAAGTATCTTGAATCTGAACAATCTGGTCTTGCTGTACTATTAAGCACAGTGGAATAAAGTCTAAAATCCTTCATAAAAGCAAATTCCTTTATAAGGAATTTATATAATTTATTATAAATGTCTTTATAAGGAAACTTGTAAAACATTACTGTCTAAATATAAATAGATCTGTCATACTGCATTTGTCACTGTTATGATAGTACTTTTTTGCTCTGATAACCATTTCTAATTTATTTAATTACACCCATATTCAGGGATTAAAATATATATATATATATATATATATATATATAGGAAACCTCGCTTAACACAATTAATTAATCCACCAATTAATGTGTGCTAAGTGAAATTGCATTAAGCAAATACAATAAACAATAGGAATAATTATAATTCATCCATCAGTTAGTGTAAATTTGAAAAAAAAAACATATATTAAAGGATAAAATCATCAAAGTTAATAAAAATCAATTGCTTAAATTTTTATTTAATGGCTAAACATTTGATTGGGCTACTTTTTTACAAAAAAAATTGGATGTTTGAATAGTTCTCGACTTTTTCATCTTGTCATACAATTTGCAATAACTGGCAATTGTTTTATTGAGATTTCAGTGGACTTCGAAGCTTCTTTTCATATCAGGATCAGCATCAAATAAAATTTCCTTAGCATGCTCAATGTGACTAGCTCAAGTTCTTCTACAGTTAATTTCTTAGTCATAACATCCTCTTCTTGTTCGCACTCATCTTCTTCATAACTGTTCTGAATGGAATTGAGCAAGTTTCTCATTATCCAGTTCATTAAATCCAAGTTCTTTTCCAATTGTGCTGATTTCTTCAATAATGTTAGATCTTGGATTTTGCGCACTATAAACTAATAGGCTTGAGTTTAAAGTCTTTTTCTGCATTGCCTCCTAATAAAAGCATAAGGCGATCTTTAGATACTTTGTCTCCTGGTTGAGATGCTTCCGTTTTAGCTAGGAAAGTTTTTGTTGGTATATGCTTCTTGAAGTGATCATCAAATATTCAACGCTGACTGTTGTCAGCGTTGAATATTTGATGATCATCAGAATCACCCTCCTGAATTATCGTTTGCAATCTTCAGGAAACTTGGCTGCAGAATCTTTATCAGCACTAGCAGATTCACCACTTATTCTTACATTATGCAGTTCAGCTTGATTTTAAAATGGTCAAACCATCCTAATCTTGCAGTAAAACTTTCACATCCCTCTTGAAATTTGGTCTCTTTCAATGAGGTAAAACTATTGAGAGCTTTTGCCTGAATATTCCTTGTACTAAGAGTTTTTGCTTACAATCATCAATCCACAGTGATAGAAGACATTCCATCTTAATCATTAAATAGCTTCTATTTCAGGTGATCTGCATGCTTAAAGAAGCAGTAACAACTTTTCCTTGTTCTTTGTATTCTTTGCTCTTATTTAATATAGTCCTCCAATGATTTTGAGCCCTCTCTCTTCCATGTTATACCCATAGATTTCACTAGTGGATCTTCTCATCTTGTATGTGATTTTCATGGTTTTCTCTTTATTCTTGGTTGCCAGTTGAGTATTCTATATGTGACCTGCTCATCTCATCTTGCTTTCGTATGCCACATCTTTTTATGTCTGATATCTTTCTTAGTTCCGTGTTTCTAACATCTTCCATTTTGCTGATGTTACAAATCCTGCGTTCTATTGCACACTGAGTTATTCTGAGAGTCTCTTCTTTTCTTGTCGTGTTCCATGTTTCTGATCCATATGTGATTGATGGAAGAATGTCATTATTAAATAGTTTTGCCTTCGCAGAGATGTCAAGATTTGGAAAAATAAAAATGTTTCTTTTAGTCTGTTGAATGATAGCCTTGCAGCTTTCTTTCTTTTTGTTAGTTCTTCAGATAAATCGTTATTAATTTTTATTGTTTGTCCTGCGTAATTGTAGGAGTCAACTTGTTCTGTAGGGATGTTATCAATACATAGGTGACTGTTATTTGTGTAGATGTTTTTGATCTATTTTGTTTTTTTATAGATTCATTTCTAAGCCTATCTTTCTGCTGTTTGTGTATATTTTTTCATCCATTTCTTCTAGGTCATTTGGGGTTGTGGGATATCGGTACTAGATCATCGGCAAACATGAGGATTTGTAGTTTTTTACCATCTATGCTTTTTCCTTTGTTTAGGTCTATTTTTTTCAGAATGTATTCTAAAGTATTTTAAATAGATTTGGGGAGATCACATCGCCTTGACAGACCCCTCTCTTTATATCTATATTTATAGGTTGATCAAATAGGGTTATTTGTGTGGTCTGATTTTTTTAATTTCTTTCATCATGTGGATTAAGTAGGGTCCACATTTATTTCCAGTAAGGCACTGATGACTGCATTGTGTTCTATGGTATCAAATACTTTTTTAAAATCAATAAAGAGGAAACGTAGATGGATTCGATATTCTCTGCATATTTCTGTTAGTTGTGAAATGATCTATTGTGGAGAAGCCTCTTCTGAATCCAGCCTGCTCTCTACTGGATTGTCTTCGAGGGTGTTTTGGATTCTGTTCAATATTACTCTGTTCATGATTTTATATATGTGAGAGAGTAGACAGATTGGACGATAGGTTTTTTATGTCTTCCTTGTTCCCTTTTTTGAATAGAAATATGGTTTTTGAGGTCTTTCATTCGTCTGGAATCTTTCTTTCTTTGAATCTTGAAATATCGAGAAAAAAATTATTTATTTTTCAAAAATATTTCTATATATTGATTCTAACCTAAATGTTTTTAAATTGTTTTCTGCATTGATGCCCTGACATATGACATCACTGGGCTCTGTCTGGCAATGTTGGTCAGAATTCAGAAATGCATTAATATAATTGTGTAGACCTAAGGGTGTTTTTTAATTGAGAGTCTTGATATACTGAATGTTTTCACTGTTTGTTTATTTAAAAAAAAAAAAAATGCCTAATGCCTTTTATTCCCATATAGGGAGTAAGACTTGACTTGACAACTCTGAATATACCTGACAACATAATAGTGTTTAACTCAGAAATTAGGAAAAAATTAGATCATGTAGGATATAAAACAGAAGACAATATACTTTGCAACATGGGAAATTGAAAACAGATGGTCAAATTTTAGAAGTGCAATATATGAGACAGCTAATGAGATTATTCCAAAAATGAAATACAACAAGAAAAATCCCTGGACGACAGAATCAATATTAGAACTTAAGAATGAAAGATGAAAAAAGATAAATACACAACAGTATAGAATACTCAGTAAAATTATAAAAAATGAATGCAGGAAGGCTAAAGACAAGTGGCTAAATGAAAAATGCAAAGAAATAAAGGAATTGGACAACAAACACAATAGTAAAGAAATGCATAAGTCAATCCAAGCTTTGACACATAAAAAGAAAATTTTCAACCATAATCTTTGTATAAAAGATTAAAATAGAAAAATGCAACTAGAGACACAAAATATCATAAAAAGATGGAAAGAATATGGAAAAGAACTGTTTGACTCTGATCGCACAGATGCACCAGATATACAAAATATGGATGGTGAACCAATTACATATGAAGAAATAGAATATGCTGTAAGTCGAATGAAAACAGGTAAAACACCAAGCCCTGTTCAGATCCGTATCGAATTGTTAAAGAAATTAAATGAAAACACAATTAATGACCTAAAGGTTATTTTTGATAACATCTATGATACAGGATACATCCCTGATGAACTAAGGAAATCCATCTATGTCACTATTCCCAAAATTCCCAGAACTTTTGAATGTTCAGAATGTAGACTAATAAGTTTAACAATCCATGTTACAAAATTATTATTGAGAGTAATCCTAGAAACAATAAAAGGCACTTTGTCAATAAAAATAGAAGACACTCAATCAGGTTTTCAAAAAGACAAAGGTCCAAGAGAGAGAATTTTCAATTTGAAAACATTATGTGAAAAAAGCCTCAATAACCAGAAAAGCATATATCTTTGTAATTATATAGCATATATCTAGCCACATACCAAAAATGGACTTCATTTGTGGTATTGAAAAAGGTCCAAGAGAAAGAAGTTTTATCCTCTCCCGGAGGCAGTATCTAATGTTATTAGATTCCAAAGCACAATCATCCTTGCCACAGCAAAACCACCCAAACTAAATACCACTCCCTAATTTAGAAAGGCAATTCGGAACTTACAAAGGAACAAAGATATAATAATTACTAAAGCAGACAAAGGGAACTCCACAGACATTTTAAACTCCAGAGATTATATTAGTAAGATCAATAATTTACTATCGGACCGTTCCACATGCAAAATACTTAACAAAGATCCAACCATGACTAACCATAACGAGACAAACCTTCTAATTCGTAGTATGAATAGTTGGCCTGAAGAGTTAAAAAGAAAACTAAAATCTTCACATCCTATAACACCTCGCCTTTATGGTGCACCCAAAGTGCATAAAGAAGAAGTTCCACTTCGTTCGATCGTTGATGGCAGATTCTCCCCCACATACCTATTAGCCAAACACCTTGCCAACCTACTAAAAGGAAAAATCAGACAGAGTCTTATTCAAGGAACTCTCAACACTTTGTTGAGAAACTCAAGAACGTCAAGCTATCAAAAACAGACATAATGGCCAGTCTGGATGGGGTCTCCTTATTTACGAACGTTCCAGTTGAGGAGGTCAAACATTATAAAAGATCTCTTTCCTAGGGATATCACACAACTTTTCAGTCACTACCTGAAGTCCAATTTCTTTAAAGTCAAATCAACTTTAAAGTTTATCAACAATTAGGTCTAGCCATGGGCAGCCCCCCCTGTCACCACCATGTGTGGACTTGTTCATGGAGAAATTAGAAAATGAAATTCTAGCCAACATTGTTCCAAAACCATCAGTCTGGTCAAGATATGTAAATGATGTTTTTTATCATTTGGAAAGAAAAAATAGAAAGCTTACATGTGTTCTTAAATAAAATCAACTCGTTTCACAACAAAATCAAATTTACTTTAGAATTTAAAACAATCAACAACTACCTTTTTTTAGATATACGGGTCAAAAGACAAGGGAATGATAATATTAAACTTACTATATATAAAAAAACCAACAGATACTAGACGGTATCTGCATTTTACTTTCAATCATCATCATCATACAAAAATACAGCATCATCCATATGTTACAAAATAGAGCCCAAAACATAGTTACAGACGAAGGAGATGTACGTGCAGAACTTTCTTAAATATCTCAAAATGGTTATCCTCCAAACATAATCAACAAATTGCTTTATAAAAATAACTTCCAACAACAACAAAGGATAGCTACTCAGTACATTTCATCCGTAGTCATCCCCTATGTTGGTTCAGTCTCCACTAAAATAGCTAGAATTTTGAAGCATTACAACATCAGAGTTGTGTTTAAACCGACTACAACCATTAGATAGTTTTTAAGATCCCCTAAAGACAGCATTCCATTTTTCAAATATGCAGGTGTTTATAGAATATCATGTACTTCTGGACTTTCCTACATAGGCCGAAGTTCAAGAAGCCTGAAATTCAAGAAACTTTGGCGCATCACTTCTCAACTTTTAACCGCGCAATAGATTGGGAAAACAGCTCAATGCCATATATAGAGGATGATTACAGATGCCAAATATTCAAAGAAGCAGCAGTGGTCCTATGAACAGGAAATAACCTGAACAGAAATCAAGGAGCAGTATTGAAAGATACATGGAAAAATCTTATTAATTCATTAAGTGTAGCGGAACTACAGTACGCTAAAAACTATGCAACGCGTTTTCACAATAATGACTGAAGCATCTTGCTACATGCATACATTGTCTTGCAAGCTGTCAAATTTGGTTGCCTAATTGTTGTAAAACGGTTACTGTATTCTTTCGTTTTTTGCATTTATTATTATTTTTTTCTAGCTTTTTTAGCCTTGACAAAGCTAGACAGTATGCTTGCAAAACTAGTTGGCGTTCTTGTACATATGTGTATTAAACCGATGGTCTTATAAGCAGAATAAGTTTTTGTGTTTATTAGCATATCTTTGTTTTATTAATTACACCAAGCATTTGATTCAATAGATCACAAGAAATTAATGCATAACCTACAGAATAATGAGTTAAAAGGAAAAGATTATGCATAATTACAAATATATACTGGAATCAAATGGCCTCAATAAGATATAAAAATGCATATTATGACAACACTTTGAAATCAAAAAAAGGAGTAAGACAAGGATGTGTCTTATCACCCTTACTGTATAACATATATAGTGAGCAAGTTTTTAAAGATATTGCAGAATTGAAGGGTGTAAAAGTGGGAGGTAGGACCGTCAACAACTTTAGGTATGCAGATGACACACTCCTTATAGCTGAAGATGATCTTCAAACTTAGTCACAGAAATTTACAACAGAAGCTTAGACATAGGACTAATTATTAACCTAAAGAAAACAAAGTGCATGATTATATCAAAAGAATCAATAAATAAGAAACTAAACATAACTGTTAACCAAAAGAAAATTGAACAGGTTGTCTTTTATATATTTTGGACAAATGTTTACAGACAGTGGAAATTCCCTTAAAGAAATAAAAAGAAGAATAGAGATAGCAAGAAAAGCCTTTATTGATATGAAAACTGTTCTAACATCCAGAGACATTAACATAGACACAAGAAGAAGATTAATAAAATGCTATATCTGGTCAAGCCTTCTCTACAACAGTGAAACTTAGACTCTAAATAAAGGAGGAGAGAAAAAATTATAAGTTTTCGAAATGTAGACCATTTCGAAATGGTCTACATTTCGAAATGTAGAAAATTGAATGAATTTTCATTGATAGTGAAAATGAAGATCTTTTAAAGAAAGCAAAAATGAAAAGAATATTAATGAAAATAATTAAAGAACAAAACTTAAATATTTTGGAAATCTAACTAGACAAGAAGGCATTCAGAAATTAATATTAGAAGGGAAACTGGATGGAAAAAGAGGGAGAGGTTGGTTTGAATTTGGTTTGAAGACATTAAGGACTAGAGTGGCTAGAATTACCATAAATGTTCCAGAGCAGCAAAAGAAAGAAAAAAAGTTCTGTGACATGGTTGCCAACCTCCTCCTTGAATGAGGATGACACTTGAAGAAGAAAATCAGAGATAGCTGGCCCAAGGCTATCACTAATTATGCTGCATGCTGTTTCTTCACTGCGGTACCTGACCCTATCACAATATTTTTAATGTCTGAAAATAGTGTGGGTTCTACTGTCAGTTTTCTTGAGTTTACAGGACGGAAAACCTGAGTTTCCGGGAGAAACGACCCACTTGCCCATGCCAGAGATCGACTAATACGGGAACCGGTCAAAAAAATGCTTAGAAAAAGTTCCTCTAGTCAGTGACACTCTTTCTTCAGGTGGTTTAGTGCTGAAGAGTGGAAACACTACTACCACTGAGTACACAGGCTCACTCTTGTTTGCTTATAGTGACAGAAAGAAGAAAAAAAATGAGTTTCTTTTCTGTTTGTTTATAGTAAAATGACTATTTTGTTATGTTACTATCAATAGTCATGTGTTACCAACATATAAGCCTATCTACAAGAAGTTTATAGTAACAGAAAAGAAATTGTTTGGTCCCCCAAATTTGTTTAATGAAAAAAAAAATAATAATAAATGGTCTTGCATTACTGATAAAAAGTGTGAATTTTTTCTGGGGAGTTTAACACAACTATGTTTATTTAAATATAGTTGTTAAAGATTTTGGAAACCTTAATTCTTAGACTCTGTGCCCAACAGCCAAGGCTAGCCAACAGCATCTATAGAGGATGCCTTTCATAGGACTCCTTGTGTAAATTCTTCCACTTGTTTTGTGTGTTTTTTATGTTATTACAGTTTTTATATCATATCCCTGAAGATGTCTTTATGGCAAAGTATCAGAACAATTAAACATGTTCAATTATTTCTCTATGCTGTATTTATTCCATTAAACCTAATTATGAGCTCAAACCCATACTTGATGAGTCTGGTTAATATTAACACCAGACTCATCAAGTATGGTTAATATTTGGTTATTTATTTAGTCATCAAGTATGGTTAATAAAGACATCTTCATCTTGAAGATGTCTTTAGCACATAAATGAAAATTCTAAGATTAAAGATTAAGTTATTTATCATGTCATCTTTCTTTTATTTCTAGTATTATGTCTACTTATGTTATTCCAATTTTAAAACAGGATGCATTACTTTTGTACCACTGCTGCCTCTTACGTCTAGGAACAAGAGTTCTGGAGTATCATGTAGAACAGATGAAATATGTTCTACATGGAAAGTTAAGGAAGGCAAATTTTGGTCTTAGTGAGTCTTTCAGTAAGAGTCAAATTAGTGACTGTAGTAAGTGCTGAAGAGCCTCCATAGTCAGTATAAATACAGCCCTTTGGTCGGAAAGACCTTGATTCAATTCCTGTCCATGATACGAGGAACCTTTATCTGGTCTCTTTCGACTAAAGGTGAGTTAGCCAGTTTCATACAGAGGTAGGGGATTTTTTCACCTGGAAACTTTGTTTTTTTTTGTCCCCCAGAACACGCAAACCAGCCAGTAGAACAATTTACAGACAAGAATACTTAAAAGCAAAGGGATAACCGTCTTATCTTCATATTATGGTTGAGAAGTCCAAGATACTTGGAAGGCCATGGATGCTTTAGTGCCTGTTAAAAGCCATGATGATGATGAGTAAGTGCTGAAGAATCATTTCTTAACACTTGATATTGGTTAAAATCATTAATGAACTTTAATTATATACATAGATACTATGTATATATACTATTCCACACTAATTCTTTGATTAAATTTGCTTATAGTTTGTGTTTTAATTATCAGCATAACTTTTTGGCATTAAACTTGAAGTTTATCTACAAACCACTAGACAGATAAATTTATAAATTAATATAGTTTCTTCAATTTTTCCTACAGATGCTTGCAAGTAATGGGGAGCCTAATGAATCTGATGTTAAACCTAGTTGCAGTGATACATATGCTAAACGTCCTAAAGAAGTTACAGTTTCCCAGTTTCAGATTCATCATATGACTGGCTCATATTTAGTCGAGCAGAACTCTGCTACTGCCAAAAGTAGGTGTTTATATTAGCAAGTAGAATAAATATCCTACTTTGCAGTTGAATTTGATATTTTGCCATGTCTCACAGGTGTTCTCTCATGCCAGACAGTGAAAATCATTGTCATGTAAAGCCATGCTACAATGAGATCCCAATCTACATTCTGTTTGTTTGCAAAGTGAAAGTTAAGCAGACATCCCACATTGAGTACTTAATTTCATGGAGTGGATAATATTAATATTACAATTAAGAATGCAATTAATCTTGTTTACCCAATTGACCTTCACTATAGAAAACTTGTAAGGACCAAAGGGTTATCAGTGGAAGATTTGTTGTATTGAAATTCTTTTGGTATTGTATGCATTGATGTTAGGACATTTGACCAGAACATTTCTGTAGCGAAAGTTGTAAATTGATTTCTTTCTCATTCCCAGACAGTTTTGTTACACTCTTTCACAGAAACGTGGATTATAATAAATTTCTTTGATGTTCTTGACTGTAATGTTTACTGACAAAATTTTGTGTATACTAATTTCAAAGAAATGGGATTAGCCACTGATGCAATAGATGATGGATGATTTTGTAGATTTTTCTAACTACGACATAAAGTAAATGCAACTGTTTTAATTTGGGAGGGGAGAGAGAGAAAGAAAGGCATTTTCAGATGCTTTTTGTCAGAATTTATTGAAACAGATACATTCGGTTTTTAGAATAATCATAAAAGGTTAATTGTTCTATTACTGCTCCTTGAATTTGCCTTTGGCTCTTTAACTTGTGTTAAACTGATTTGCATGCTCTTTAATGCTTCATTTCTCTTCTTAGTAGCATGAAATTTTTTGGATATGTTTCTATTTCTGCCAGTATATCGTTACATTTGACTCTACCCATACTGTAACTGATTGCAGTGATGATGACTCGCATGCTACAAACAAATGTAAATATCTTGTTTTTAGATAAACTCATTAAGCTTTCATGTTTGTAACTAAATAATACAATGCTTGTGAATTTGATGTAATCCACAAGCATTATACTACTGCATCACATTACAGTTTAATTTAATCAATACAGTTTATTTCTTTTGTATGTTAACAAATTTCTTCCATCTCTGAAAAAGCATACTTCCAACTCTCTAAACAAACATAATTTTTTTCCTTTTAGTAATGCAAAACATACTTTGGATATCAAAAAATATACTCTGTATGTACCTACTCTAGCCATAAATACTGTTACAACTTGAACAGTGCATAAATCTTTACTCTATAAGTACATCATTTACAGCTTTCAGCATATACAAATAACATATACGAGGGTGGTCTGAAAAGTTCTTGTCCTCGACCATAGATGGCAACACTATCAGCAAGATTTTTTTTTTTTTCTACGTTGGTACATCTGTCATAAGCATCCATGTGAAATTGCAAGTCATTCTATCAAGTATTTGATTATATAGAAAAACCTGTGAAGAATTCATGACTAAAATTAACACATGTGAACCACAGTAATAGGTTTCTTATTACGTAAATATTTCGTCCTAGGTATCTTAGGACATCATCAGTACAGTAGAACAAAACTAGGAATGACACAAAGGATAGAGTGCATACGTACAATGGAATCTAAATTGTGTGCAGTGGCGCGTTGCGGCCTGAACTTAAATTAGATTAAATTGAATTAAATTAAATTTAAATTAAATTACAGTTAAGTTATTTTTACACAATTTTGTTTGACAATTTCCCATACTTTAGGGATGGCGAGAACATCATTGCGGTTTAGATTTGGTCTGTGAAGTAGGGGAAAGTAGAAATTGTCATAAAAAATTGTGTAAAAATAAGTTAACTGTAATTTAATTTTAATTCAATTTAATCTAATTTAAGTTCAGGCTGCAATGCGCCACTGCACGCAATTTGGATTCCATTGTACTTATGCACCCTATCCTTTGTGTCATTCCTAGTATTGTTCTACTGTACTGATTGATGTCTTAAGATACCTAGGACAAAATATTTACGTAATAAAAACCTACTACTGTGGTTTGCGTGTGTTAATTTTAGTCATTCTATCAAGTAGTTTTTTAAACAGCTATCTGAAGCAAAAGTATTGTCTGTATTCTTTGAAATAGATAAAATTGAGTATCATGAGGTTAAAAAAGCTCTTTGTAAAAGAAGGTTTAATGCCAAAATAAATTCATTCGAATTTCATAACCGTTTATGGGCACTCTTCTCCTTTGTTTTCGACAATTAAGAAATGGACTGCCGAGTTTAAACGTGGCCATGCCAATCTTGAAGGACATCCAAAAAGTGTAACACCACCAGAAATCATTGATCAAGTGCATTATATGGTATTGGATTGACTGGTGAGTCAAGAGTGCATGAAATTGCTGAGACTATAGGCATTTCAGAAGAACGTGTAAGATATATTTTGCATGAATAATTACAAATGAAAAAGCTTTGCGTAAGATGGGTGCTGTATTTGTTCACAGCAGATCAAAAATGCACTCACATGAAGTTATCTGAACAGTGCTTGGAGTGTTTTAACAAGAATAAAACTGATTTTGTACGTCAATTTATTACTATGGCTGAGACTTGGATTCACCATTACACACCAGAATCCAAACAGCAGTCAAGACAGTGGACAGAAGCCGGTTATTCAGCACCAAAGAAGACAGTCGGTTCCATCTAGGAAAGGTAATGCATCGGTGTTTTGGGATACTAAAGGCATTTTGTTTATTAATTATCTTGAAAAGGATAACACAATAACCGGGGAATATTATTCCGATCTTTTAACCATACTAGACGAAAAAATTCATGAGAAAAGACCTGAGAAAATCATCTTTCATTGGGACAATGCACCTGCTCACAAAGGTGTTTGGCAATGGGAAAATTAAGGGATCTGCACTATAAATTGTTGGAACATCCACCCTATTCCCCAGATTTGGCTCCTTCTGACTTCTGTTCCCAAAACTAAAACTCTTCCTCGCTGGTCATCATTTTTCTTCGAATCAAGAGGTTATTGCAACTGTAGATGGGTATTTTGCAGATCTTACTGAGAACCACTACAGGGACAGGATAATGGTGCTGGAGCATCACTGGAATAAATGTATTAGTCTTAAGTGAGATTATGTTGAAAAATAAAAATCATTTTGAATTTATAACTTCTTTTTTTCAGTGTTAGGCCGAGAACTTTTCATACCATCCTCGTAAGTGATGTTTACAAAAACTAAATGTTGTGATGACAAAATAAAGTAATACATTATTTAATTCTTACTACACATTACACTAAATTATAAAGAAATATCCTTTCCTTTCAATGTGAGTTTAAAATGCATGCCACTAATACCTACTGTTCATTTACATAAGGGCATCATATGTCCTGCAGTCTTTTCTTGAATAAAGTCCTGTGGAGAGGACCATTCATAAGTATCATAAAATATATAATTCAGGTGGAGAGATTTGTTGATGGCTTCAATTTCTGTTTTATTAGATTCATTTGCTAAAACATCATTCACATGATAATGTACTTGGTAGTGTACAACTTTAAGCAGTTTTGAGAGAAATGGTAATTATAAATTCGTTTTTTCATTGTTAGGCCAAGAACTTTTCAAACCACCCTCGTATAATATGCATATAGCGGCAATCAGTGTTCGAAATGTCCCCAAAGTCTGTGAAGCCACATATTGATAGTGGCATGCACAACATTCCAACAGAAATGCTGCCACTGCTCACTCCAAATCAAACTTCAGGCTGGAGATTCTGCGGTGAGCATCATTTATTGCAGGCTACTCTCTCTCTCTCTCTCAAGCTTCGACCATTTTAAGTCCAATGAATTCAAATCAGGACTTCCAGACCGTCAATCAGATGGTGATATGTGGTTGGGCACATTTGCCTCCAATAACTATTGTGTGGTCCTCACCTTATGTGCAGTGGCTGAGTCCTGTTGGAAGGTTCACTGCCTACTGTCAAACAAGGTTTCAGGGGCCGTATCACTCCTGCATGGTGTCTTGATACACTTTTCCAGAGGTTTTGACCTCTTTCTCGCAGAAGTGTAACTTAGATATTCCCTGATACATTCCCCACCCCACCAAAACATCACTGATGTGGGGTGATGACCTCTCTGGATCCTGGGTACTATGGCATGTGCTGTGTGACCATCCGTGGCATATGCCCTATCATTTTAGGGATTAAATGGCCCTTCAATGGTGAAAATCTTCTCATCTGTGAAGATATCTCTGTATCTTTTATTTTCAGCATAGTACTGCCAGAGAAGTGCCTCTGATTTTATTACTCTCTGCCACATAAGTTGTGGTGTTAGGAAGTGTCCAGCAGAATGATGATAGGCTTCCCCCCCCCCCCCCCCCCGGTCATCATTTAGTGCACATGACATCGCTCTCTGTGAAACGTTCATCTCTCGTGACGTCATTTTTCTTCATTCTCACAAGATAAAGAAAGTGATGTAGTTGCAGCATGCCTTCACAGCTCTTGCAAGCTGTTGTGTCCTAACACAGCATAGTCAACTGGTTTTTTGGCAGTCAGATACATCTTTATTTTTATAACAGTTAATAATCTGACATAAACACCCTACTGATCCCAAGTGTTTTTAGTGTGTTGAAAATAACAGGTAGCTGCATCTCAGACTTTGGAAGTGCTATTTCATCTACGCAGTTTCATAATCTGCTCACTGTATATTAACCCATACAGCTAGACAACTCTCCCTATCGAAAAACACATGAATATTGACTGCACACAGTGCCACTAATGAAATTGGGATCACACAGTTCTGTGGGCAGCACGAGGGTGTGCGGAAGTTGTAACAGTATTTGTAACAGTAACAAGACCGTGTACTTTATTTTTCAATGATTTTGTCCACTGTATAAATAAGTACTGTTAATTGTCTTCTCCCTTTCAATAATCTAGGCCATACAGTTTGTTTTGGTTTTGATCAAGAATTTCATTGGTATACTTTTGTTTACTCATTCCTTTATTGGTCTCTAATTCATCTTTCTGGGTACTCTTTTATATGGCATTCATTCAAGATGTTCTATCCATTTATTTCTGTTTCCATTATTGGTGTCCAGTTTCAGTATGTCTTCATTTCACTTTTTTGTTTGTCTTGTATGACTTACTGTTTTTGCTCAAGTGATTCTTTTTATCTCTCTCTAGTTGTCCATCCTTCACTTCCTTATAATAATGTTGGTTTTGATGAAATATTATTTTCTTAATCTACTTTTATTGCTGCATATTGCTAGTTCTAATGTTTTTATTATTCCATTTACTTTAGAGATGTTTATTTTGTTGGAAATGTCTAAATCTTCATTGTCATTAATTGTATAGCTCAAATAATAAAAATAATTGAACAAGTTATTTTCTTGAGAACTTGGTGTTATTTTATTATTCAGTTCAGTTTTATATAAAGCATTTTATAATAATCTTCAGTTACTTCAAAGTGTCTCATGGTCATTAGCAAAGAATAAGGTATCTAAAATGAAATCTTTTTTCTATTTGGATTTCTGTGTTGTCATCCATTTTTTATTTCATTCATATCCTGTATATTTCAAATATTGATGATGGGGGACATCCTTGTCTTGAGTCCTGCTGTTACTTCAAATGTTCTAGTTCTGTTCTTGCCTCTGTTTGTTACTGTTTTCTCATATAATTTGGAGAATGGCTTTAATAAGTTTATAGTTAAGCTGCTTTTTTAGTACATTTGAGTTTTTCTTGTCAAAAGTGTTTTTTATCATCAAATTCGATATGTGCCCTCAGGAGGTTTACAGGATAATATATTACTACATGAAAAGTTCCATCGTTATAGTCTGCCCATTGACATAACCGTAGCTGGTAAAGTACCAAGAAGAGTCAGTTCATGTTGAAGGGTAGAAAGCAGTAAGGGATGTGCAATTTCGTCATCAGCATGCGAAATCATGTGCTTATTATTATTGTGCACCCCACTTACTAATAACTATTATACAAGCAAAATAGTTACCACTTTAAAATCTAGAATGTTCATAAAAGAAAAGCTAATTTTCCAATGTGTAATAATAAACTCATCCAATGAATCGGATTAATTATCCTTTTATTGGAATGGATCCTCCTTCTGCCATGCGCAGAAGTGTTGAGGTTCTCACATCTGTGGACAAACTATACTGTCTTCCAATCAACAATTTTTACTCCAAATTAATGCGTCATATATTTATACTCCAATATTGTTGGATCTTTTATTTCTGTCTTCTAAGGCAGTTTTTACTGTATCTATCTATCCATCTAGATTTTGGTCTTCCTCTGGGTCTTTTTCCTGTCAGCTTTGCAAAGAATCCTTATTTTGCTAATCTTTCCTGTTCAAAAACTTGATGTGATGTAAATGGGATGTTATATCGAATAATGTATACTTCATATGCAAGTTGTAAGTTAGCAGTTATAATTGAAGGAGATATAAGAGTAGTTTGTAAAATCAGGTGTAAGACAAGGATGCACACTATCTCCAATGTTATTCATCATTCTTATGAATAATATTATGAAGGAAAGTGTCATAAAGCCAGATTTCAAATTTAGTTATGTTAATTTCGGCTCATTAATTGACACAGATGTTATATATTTCTAAATCTAGTGCAAGTCTGCAGGATTCCTTAACTAAATTGAACAACAGCTATGATAAGTTTGGCATGAAAATATGCAGGAATGTTGAAAATATTAGCCCCATCCTTGATGGGGATGGGGAGAACAGTAGGACACGTAAAACATTTAAACTATTTTGATATATTTTTGAGTGAAGATGGCAAATTAAAAATGGAAATAGATAATACAGTCTCACTATAGTAGACCAGTAGGACTATTTGAATAATTTGTTGTGGTAGATATTTTGCACTAGTGAATTTTTTTAACACAACATTTTGTATCCTTGGAGCTTTGGTTGGATCTTTTCAGTAGTTTGTTATGATGGTGTTTGCTGCACAAAGTTGACTGTAGAATTAACAAAGCTAGTATCACTGAGAGCAATGTTCCTCTAAGCTGTGTTTGTGCATGCACATGCCTAGTAACAGTAAGTGCAAAATTCTTCCTTTCATGATTTCTAATTTACAGTGAATAATTTTTAAACATATTATAAAAATGAGTTATGTGATAAATCTTATTTCTCACTTATTTTATTTACTAATTTTCTAACGTTTCCACTGTAATATTATGCTAATCCATTCCAACTTAATATGCTCTAATTAGTATTGTAAGGGTGAACACTGATTCTGACATCGTTGTCAGTTGCAGAGGCATGTTTGTTTAGTGTCTACTGTCTAGACAGTACAGTCACTTGAACTCATGCAAACAGCAATGGATTTTTGTAACTGAGCAGAATTAAATCAAATTAATTTAGTGCTCACAGTTTTACAGGTTATAAGCTAGACAAAGAAAAGGGCAACATTAATATTGGCAATATTATATTAGCATACAGAGGATTTGAAATTGGAAGTGATCACCAAGTCTTGAGCATGATAAAATTGAATTTCATATTGAAAAAAAGAACATGTAAGAAAGTTTTAAAACAAATAAAAGTTGAGCAGCTCTCAGATGTGAACTGTAGACTAAAATATGCAAACATGATTGAAGAAAAAATGAAAGAGTTTGGCAACAGCAACCAAACCTTGGAGATTGATTCAGTGCAAGTCCTGAAGAAAACATTGGTCAATTCAGCCAGAGAGGCATGTGGTGAGGTTGTCTGCAAGGATAGAAAAATCAGAACTCCATGGTGGACACAGGAAGTTAAAGAGGCAGTGAAGGAAAAGAAGAAAGCATATCGAAAGTTGCTGGTGAATAAGTCAGCTTGTGCTCTTAGAGAATACAGAGACAAAAGTAAGAAAGCTAAACAATGTGTAAAACTAGCTAAACAAAAGTCATGGGAAGACTTTGGTAAGAACATAGAAAATAAATATCAAGAAGGTGGCAAAATATTCTGGAGGTTGTTGAAGAAGGTCAGAAATGGAGGAAAGATGCTGTAAAAGGAATTAGAGATGATAAAGGTGATATGAAAACAGGAGAAAAAGATATCCTTGCAGTTTGGAGTAATTACTCAAAAAAATTGCTAAATGAAACAAGCAGTGATGACAGCACAGTGGTAAAAAACACTGACCAGGCATGCAGTCAAGAATTACATATCCATACTTGAAGTAGAAAAAGCCATCAAAAGCCTGAAATGTGGAAAGGCAGCAGGAGTAGATGCTATTCGACCAGAAATGCTCAAGTATGGAGGTATAAAAGTCTTACAGTGGCTGCACTGCATGGTTCAGAAGGCCTGGACAGATGGACGAATTCCAGATGATTGGAGTAGAGCTCTCATAGTACCCATATATAAAAAGGGAAATAAAACTGAATGTGAGAATTGCAGAGGTGTTCCTGGTAAGATATATGCAAGCATACTTTAGAAACGGTTAAGAAGGATTGTGGAAGAGAAGCTTGGTGAAGAACAAGCTGGATTCAGGCCAAATAGAGGCTTTCAGGATCAGATTTTCACTTAACAACAGATATTTGAGAAATCATGGGAATATAACAGAGATCTGTATTTAAGTTTTGTAGATCTGGAAAAGGCATATGACAAGATGCCAAGAGAGAAGCTGTTCGAAACTCTACAGTTATATGGTGTCAATGGGGCATTATATCAAGCAATACTTATTTATTTGAGTTGTAAGTCAGCAGTTAGAATTGAAGGAAGTACATGAAGGTGGTTTAATGTTAAATCTGGTGTCAGACAAGGATGTACATTATCCCCTCTGTTATTCATTATCTATATGGATCACATTTTGAAGGAAAGTGGTATTAAACCTGATATCAAAATTGGAGATGTTAATCTCAGCTCTTTGCTTTATGCAGATGATGCTATACTTCTAAATAAATCTGCAACAAGTCTGCAAGATTCCCTGACTAAAGTGAATAACTGTTGTAATAGATATGGTATGAAAGTCAGCATTACAAAGACAATGAAAATAGGCAGAAACATTGAAAATATCAACTGCATTGTGAATGGATAACCTATAGAACAAGTAAAACATTACAGCTACTTAGACACGATTTTTAGTGAAGATGGTAAAATAAATATGGGAATAGACAACAGAATCAACAAAGCTGGTATGGTAGGAAGTCAACCAAATAAATTTATATGGAATAAGAGAGAAATTAGCTGTATACAAGACAGTATTCAAGCCAATTTTAACTTATGGATCTGAGAGCTGGGTCAGAGGTAAAACACTGCACCAAAGACCTGAGACGGCAGATATGAGAGTCCTGAGAAAGATTAGGGGCATGAACACATAGCATCAATGGCAATAAGATATTAAAAACGAGGATATTAGGAAAGAACTTAATGTCAGCATCCAGGAATGTGTTAGCAGAGCTAATCTCAGGTAGTATGGTCACTTAAAAAGAATGGGAGAACAAAATATTAGCAAAATAAGTGATGTGTTTTTGTATCAGGGATGGCTTAAATGTATTGTTTTTAATGCCACTTACTTTAACAAAATTTGATATTTTAATGTCTGCCTTTTTCATCTTCATGCGATGTCACATCCTAGGTATTTGAAAGTATTTACTTATTCTAATATTTTATTATATATCACTATGTTACTTTTTATTGGGGCTTTTTCCTGATTGAAAGGCCATTACTTTTGTCTTTACTTTTTATATTCTCATATTATATTGTTCTGAAATTTCATTTTGTGATTCTTCTGATGTAACTAATACAATTCAATCATCTGCAAATAATAGTGTATATATCTTTATTTGTGGGTTTATTTGATTACCAAATGGGTTATGATTTCCAGATTTTTATAATTTCCAGATTGTTATAATTTTGTTTTTGTATATATTAGAGTAGAATGTGATAGGGTACATCCTTTCCCTACTCTTCTTCATGTCTTTCCATCTGATATTTGTTCTAATTTCACTGCTATTTTATTTCCTGCTATATTTCTTAAATAGACTGTAAGAACTGGCTTTATTTAGATTGGTTAACATTTTAAATAATTTTTGTCAATGTCTTTTACACAATCAATGAAGGCCACATGTTTCTTTTTGAGATTCTCTTTTCAATTAATAATTTTAGAGTATAAATTGAGTGTATGTAAGATTGGCTTCATTATAATTAATTTTGTTCTTTTAGTAGTTTGTCTACAGTATGATTTAGTTTCCCTTTAATATTCCTGTATATACACTGCTTGAAAAGAAGTCAATGGACACCATAGTGTGAGGAACACATAGCCATGTTGCTCACCTTAATAAGATGTAGGACCTCCTTTCGCTGCGATGACTGTAGCAATCCTACAGGGCATACTTTCGACAAGCATGTGATAGCAATCAATGGAAGTTTTAGACCATTTTTCCTGTAGGCATGTAATGAGGTCCTGAACTGTTGTGTGGGTATGCATCCCTTGATCTCATCTTCTGCTCCAGTTCCTTCCACAAATGCTCAATACAGTTGTGATCAGGGCTCTGTGGAGGCCAGTCAAGTGTGGTGACATTCATGTCCATAAACCACACAGTTGCAGCAGCTTTATGACATGGAGCATTGTCTTGCTGAAAGAGACACTAGTCATTTCCATAGAAATGCCACAAATTAAGAAGCATTGTGTTGTCCAGAATGTTGAGATGCCCCTCAGAGTTCAGTGTTTGTGGCACCACAAACCAAGATCTGAAGCCAAACCAAGAAAAACAGGACCACACCATCACACTGCCACTGCTGAATTTCATAGTTTGGGTTATGTACTCTGGAAAGATGTTCATCAGGCATGAGGGTGTAGTGTGATTTGTCACTCTATAACACAGTTTTCCAAGCTTCCATTCTGCTGTACACATTCTTTGTACCACTGAAAATGACTCTGCATGTTGATTTGAGTAATGTGATGCTTGCATATTCTGCAAAATACATTCTGAATTTTTTTGTGAAGATTAGTGTTCCACTTGATGCCCAGAACTCTGCAATCAGTGTGTCAGCTAACGAACTGCAGTTTTTACATATTATCCTTCATAGCATCCTATGGTCATGTTCGGTTAATGTGGTGAGTCATCCACTGTGGGTAGCACTTGCAGTTGACTCCCTGCACTTCCATCTCAGTATGGTATCACTGATTGTTGACCTTGGATGGCCCAATTTGTCAACAATTTTCCAAGCAGATAGACCTGCCATATGGCATCCTATCACAACGCCACTTTCAAAGTTTGTGAGTTCCCTTCTCACAGTCATTTCACCTACACACAGTTCACTGACTTGGGAGCATTATATTCCTCCAATTTTATACCAGCTACAAACACCTGACTCATTATATGGCATGATGCACCTTGCCCATGGGGATGTCTATTGATGTCTTTCCATGTAGGGTATTTTGTATCTTGCATTTAGCAGACCAATTCTTCCCCTATAGTTATTGTAGTCATCTTTATTTCCTTTTTTTATAAATTAAGATAACCAGTGCTCCCCCCACACACACACACAGAGTTTGGAGTTTTTTTAGAAATCCAGACATGTTAAAGAATCTCAGAAGTTTTTCATTAAATTTTTCACCTGCATTTTTGTACAGTTTCATGTAATTTTATCTTCTTCTGGTGTTTTTCTAATTTTTCATCTTATTTATTGTATTTTCAGCTCTGACACTGATATTTTCTATTAGATTATTCTTTGTTGTATAAAATTTTACTTCTTTATTATCATGAATCCAGAGATTTTGAAAATAAGTTACCCAGTTTTCTAAATCCATTATTTGTATTTACCCTTTTTATGATTTTATAGGGGGTTTTGGTTCTGGTTAAGATATATCATTTTCTAGTTTTGTTACAAAATTGGTCCATCTGTCTGTTTTTTTCCTTACTTCATCATCAGTTTCCTGGTATGTACCCTTAAGGCATGTTCAGGCTTTAGGCTACTATAACAGCACTACATGATTAAGTTTACATTATTATCTAATAATCTCCTATCAACAATTTTTCTCCAAATTAATCTATTGTCTATACCTAACATTTTCTTCTAAGGTACTTTTCAACTGAATTAATCCATCTAGACCCTGGTTCCTCTTGGTCTTTTTCTGCCACCTTGGCAATCAAACATTCTGTTTTGCTTATATTTCATCTTCCATTCTGTGTACATAACCATACCACCTTAGATTAGTCCTGCTCAAACATTCTTGAATGCAAACAGTGTCGAGTTCCTTCCTGAGGTCTTCATTTTTAATATGATTCTGCCAAGATGCCATTTGTTCAACCCCTAATTTTTCTAAGAACTCTCATATCTGTGGTTTCTAGTCTTTAATTAAGTATTTTATTTCGAACCTATCTCTCCGATCTATAACTTAAAACTGGTTTGAACACTGGTCTTGTATATTTCTTTTGGCTAATTTCTCTCTTATTCTATTTAAATTTATTCAAATGGCCCCCCACCACATCAGCTTTGCTGTTTTGTTGTCTATTTCCAGATTTAACTTGCCATCTTCACTAAAAACTGTGCATACATAACTGAAATATTTTACTTGTTCTATTGACTTCGGCTGCATTCTGAATGCAGCTGAAGTTTTCTATGTCTCTTTTTTTGTTGATTTTCATGCAAAATTTTTACAGCTGTAATTCAGTTTAGTTGAGAGAATCCTGTAAACTTGCACTGGATGTGTTTAGAAGTACATCATCTGCACATAAATCCCAAATGAGAATCCCAACCAGTTTTTTCGATATGATGCAAGTAAAAGAAAAAAAAATGTATATGGCAGAATGATTTTAAAGAATGCCGATGGTAGGGAGTTAACCAAATCAGTTGATATAGTTGAATTACTGAGCGAGCACTTTGCAGGAGTATATCATCCAGGTGGTGACTTTGCAGGAATAAATGAACCAATAGCTTATACTGGAATTGTGGTGAATGAAGTGGAAGTGAATAGTCTATTACAAAACCTCAATGTCAATACATCTGTGGGATTGGATGGTATACAAGCTCGTGTCGTACGTGAAGTGGCTAAAGAATTGTCAGTGCCCTTGACCATTTTGTTTAATTTGAGTCTCAGGTCTGGGTTAGTCCTGATGGGATGGAAAGAGGGGAAAATAGTTCCACTGCATAAAGGAGGTTCCAAGACTGCTGTTGTAAATTACTGACCGATCAGCATATCAGGAATTGTTGTCAAGGTCTTGGAGAAAATAGTCAGGAGAAAAATGCAGGATTGGATAGATGAAAATGGGATATTGTATGGGGGACAACATGGTTTTGTGAAGGGTAGATCATTCCTCAGTAACTTGCTCATGTTTTATAACACAGTGATGGCTGAACTGGATAGGGGTAATGGGTTTACAGTGATTCTACTGGACCTTGCTAAGGCCTTTGACAGGATACCATATGGAATTCTAATCAGTAAACTGCAGCATATGGGGATGGATATAGGGTTGGTGAGATTGATAGGAGGGTGGTTGATGGAGAGATATCAGAGAGTGGTTTATTCAGGAGTAGAGTCCAAAAGATGGGCTGTGACTAGTGGTGTGCCGCAGGGTTCTGTTCTTGGGCCACTACTGTTGAATTTGTTCATTAAAGATATAGGAAAGGATCTGAGAGGAAGTGTTCATTTGTTTGCTGATGATGCAAAGTTGAGTAGAGCAATAGTGAGTGCACAGGATGAAATTTTGCAAGATGATTTGGATAGTTTGGAGGACTGGGCTAAGGAGAATGGATGTCAATTTAATGTGGCAAAATGTAAGGTTATGCATTTTGGGGTGAAAAGATTAGCAGCATTATATCACATTGGTGGAACCGTACTCCAGGAGATTGACGAGGCCAGGGATTTGGGAGTGTTGGTGGATAGGAAGTTGAAGTTTAGGGGCACATCGCAAAAGTCGCTAAATCAGCTCATCAAATCATTTGGTTGCTGAAAAATATTTAACAAGTAGAGACAAACAGGTTATTGTTCCTCTGTATCGAGCCTTGATAAGACCCCATCTAGACTACTGTGCCCAGATTTGGGCACCAGGGTTTCTTCTTGATGGGGAGGAGGTGGAGAGGATCCAGAGACAAATGACCAAGATGATAGCAGGTCTATGGAATGAACCTTATGAGAACAGGTTGAAGATTTGTGGGGTGCAGAAATTGGTTGATAGGCAGTAAAGGGGTGATATGATTGAGACATTCAAATTACTGAAGGGTTTCTATAAGATTAGTGCAGAAGATATTTTTGAGAATAGGACTGGTGGTGGGAGGACTAGGGGCCATACATGGAAGCTGGGCAAGAGTGTAGTTAGCAGGGGTGTTAGAGCTAGATTTATTTATTTGGAGAGTAGTGAATGAGTGGAATAAGCAGCCGGCGTCTGTTGTGGGTGTCATGACTGTGAATGAGTTCAAGGTGAGGTATGATAGATACTGCGTGAATGTCGAATAGTTATTGACATGATGTTAGGGCCTCCCTCGATGAGTCTAAGGACTCCTTGGAGTTGCCTGTAATAATAAAGCAAACACCTTGGTATGTTTAATTCTAATATCAGATTCATTGCCTCTTTTTTTTTTTCTTTCTCATAATGTGATCCATATAGATAATGAATAAGAGTGGAGATAATGTGCATCCTTGTCTTACACATGATTTTACGTCAACCTTCTGACCAGACTCTTTGAATTATGTAGTGTAGCTACTGGGGAAAAAATATTGTTGGAACATGGTGTTAGTAATAACTAATCCATGTCCTCAGCAGAAATCCATGTCAATTTCTGTATATTATCGAGTAATGTACAGAAATTAAGAGAAAGTGGGGTTTGGTTGACTGCAGATGATAGTGGAACACTATTAAGGTTGGAGTTGAGACCACAGATGTTGGTGTAGTGGATATGCAAGGGTCTGTGGGGCATGGCTTTGACCATAAGGGTCTTGCATGTTTCCTATGCAGTGCCTGCAGTAGTCTATGGTCCAGCTATTGTCTCCATTTTGGCATTTTTCTTCTGGCTGTCTTTGGAGTTGCCGTCTTCGTTCCCTTTGTGCAAAGGTTAAGTCGGGGGTGGGGAGCACGTACACGTGATTGGGGGCAACTGTCCTTTAGCTTGCTGTTTATCGCCGTTATTAATTTGGATGTATTTGTTAGTGTATCACAGATCGCTTTCACAAGACGTGGAAAATTCATTCTGTCCTTTCTTTTGTTTATTGGTCCGAAACGATGACATTTGATGATATTCCTGGGATCAAAGTTGCATTCACCTGCTAGTTTGCTAACATCTTTTGAAGATCTACCATTTTCCTCTGGAAAGTTCAAAATAACACCGTTGAGTCTCATGTTTTCAGCCTCAAGCGATGCATGTACCGTTGATGTGATTAAATCTCGAAGTTCATTAGTGGGTACAGATGCACTGGTGATCGGCCGTTGGTCATTGAGTATCTTGAACTTTGTTTCCAACTTTCAGCTTTTGGACAAGAAAGCGTCAATTGTGTTATTAAGGTGTTGTTCGAGATTTTCATCATTTGCTTAGTTTCAGCAGCTGTTTAACAGAAGGAAGGCACATCTAACAGAAAAACTTGAGTGCTGATTCATCTATTTTTGTGCAGGAAGTATGTAGCCAGTTGCAACAGAAATCGCACAATATAACTTTTTTTCTTTCGGTAACTTTGGATTCACAACTGCAGCACTTCGTATTGTCTCTTGGGTTTGTTGACTATCGGCTGCACTACGCTGACGGGACTCGAAGTAATCTTTCATTGTTGACCTTTGTTGCTGCCATCTTTACTCTGCATGGTAGGCATAGCAGTTGCTTTCACGTGGCTGTTTTTTTAATTGTAAAAATAACTGATATGAAGGACTATGGGTACTTACGAGTTGTGTAGAAATAATTGTCTCCTTAGTACCTCTGTTTTCCATTTAATGGTTATTTTGTACAAAAAAAACTTGCAAAAACGATAAAATTCGAGAGCACAAGTTTAACGAAAATTATTTGCAGGCACTGCCTATCGGGTATGATGTTCTGTTACTTAATCTATACAAATCCCTAATCAGCCTAGTTTTAGAATAGTGCTCACATTTGGGGGTGCACATAAATTTCCAAAGTTCTTGATGCTGTTCAGTTTCTGCATTGTATCGCTTTTTACAGATATTCCCATTTCTGTTAAATCTATAGCAACATGAGTAACAGCTATCCAACATCTGTTTGCAATTGAACTTGCTGACTCACCAAACCTGTTACCCCCAGTCATCTTTCATTCTATCTAGGGCCTGTGTAACACCTGCATTTGCATGTGGTGGAAAGTTTTGGGGGTGTGGCAAAATTGGCCTAAACTATCCGAAAAATCAATTTATTTATTCCTTCTATGTTGAAACCTTCAGGTCATTAGTTAAATTTTTACATAAAACTTCATTATACTGTATTTTTTTTTAAGAATCATAATCATTTAAAATAATGTAGTATTATGTTGCTTTTAATATCATGCTCTCAGTGTTAATATCACATAATGTAACTATAGCAGAACACCTATCTTGACCAATGAGAACACTACCATTTAACCAATGAGACCAAATGATTATAATGAGATAATTGGTTAAGAGTAAACCAGTTAAAGAAATAGAATCAAAATACATATATAAAGTTGTGCAGTGATTGCTAATCAGTTATTAGGGTTTGGCTTTTAAAATAATTTTAACATTCCAAAATGTCTGATAAAAGTAAAAAACTGTCAGGCACAGAATATCACAAACAAAAATGGGGAAAAAAATACAATATACAGAAACAAAGCGGGGCTTTGCATAAATATCTAAAAACTGAAACAGCTACCGTAGTAGAAGAGAAATGAGCGAAAGTACCGAACAAAAATTCTGAGCTTATGGTAAGTACTTCTAATTTCAATCCCAGTAATGTCAACATTAGTAACAATGAGGACAAAAATGAAACTGATTTAACATGCTCCTCTTCAAAAAAATTTGAGTAATGAACATGAAATTAACATCGATCCAACAAGATGGAATCCCTCTTTAAGTGATGCCAAAAGACTGGAAATCTTAATGAAAGGTCAGCCAGTGAGACCAAAAAGTGATTTTGTTTTTCCACACAGCTCTTAATGGTCTGAAATTTTCATTAAATCATTACGCTAGGGAACTAAGCAATGGAAAACATATTAATCAGTCATGGTTAGTGTATTCTAAAGAAATTCTGTATTTTGTGGCTGTTGTAAGTTGTTTTCAGTAATAAAATTTCACTCACTGCTGACGAATATAACGATGGGGACATTTATATCTATAACTTAATGAACACGAAAAATCACTTGGAGTCCCATAAGAAGTGGATTGAGTTTTCATCTAGGCTTAAATTAGAACAAATGATTGATTCAGTGCAACAAAAATTGTTAAATGCAGAGGCTCAGAGGCACTGGAGGAGCATAATAGAAGGCCTAATTGCCATTGTTCAATTTTTAACTCAACAATGTTTGCCATTTCGGGAAACATCTGATAAATTGTATGTTCATAATAACGGCAATTTCTTGAAGCTTGTTGAATTAATTGCCGTATTTGATAATGCTATGTCTGAATATTTACTGAGAGTATCTCATGGATTGTCCCAACATTATCTTGGGAAAAACATTCAACATGAATCGATTTCTCTCCTCTCTGGGGCCATTTCTATGGTGCAGAATGCTAAATATACAGCATAGTTGCAGATTGTACTCCTGACATAAGTCAGATTGAATAATTAACACTAATTATAAGATTTGTTAATATGGATCCACGTGATATTAATATCCATGAGTACTTTGTTTCATTCCTGTAGAAGCCACTACAGGCTCAGTTGTAACTGAATGCATTCTTAAAAAATTGTCAGATATGAATGTTCCTATCACAAACATGCATGTCATTGTAAACCATTGTGATGTCAAAGGACAAAAGTCAGGCTTGTTGGGTAAGGAACATTGCATAATAATTCTTAGACAAGGTTATGGTCGGAATTATGAAGAGAACTAATGTCTGTAATATATTTAAAAAAACTATTTGTCAACTTGTCTGGCCCAGTAGTTAAGATATCCCCCCCCTCTCTCCCCCCCCCCTCCAACCAATTGACTGCAGGTTTGAATTCTGATTTGGGCATGGAGGCTTGTGGTTGTCTTTAGGTAGAAGATAAATTATATTCTTAATTCAAGCTGTTTGCTTGAATCAAGGATTAAGCATGAAGGTGTTGAGACCACCATCTCTCTCTCTCTCTCTCTCTCTCTTATTAGAGCCTGAAGTGACTTAAAAGGTTTCATGTTTAGTTTCTAAAAACAAGGCTTCCAGATCATGTGAAAAAAATATATATATTAAAATCCTTAGCCCACTCATATTCTTTGGAATATGAATGGGGTAAGGGACCTTTCATGCATGGGAGTCACATAAATTATTAAGAAAAAGGTCAGAATTGTTTGCAAAATGGTGAAAATTATCTAATATTCCAGTGGGTAGATAGTTTATTTAATTGCTGATAGTAAATATCTCTTGCAAATACACTTTCAACTTGATCAGTAGAACTGGAAAAGGAAAGTCAAGTTGAGTTGAACAACTTTCAATGTTTGGACTGCAGAAAATCATGCTTGTTATAAATAATGAAACAGGTTGTGAAAAGTTTTTCTGCATGATTACAATGTATATTATACTTATTATTAGTATTTTATTAATAATATTAAGTATATTATTATTATTATAGTATTTTATTAATAATATTAAGTATATTATCTCCACAGCACAGAGTACCACTTATACTGGTACTCTGTGCTGTGGAGTCTGAAGACTCATTTGTGAGAGATCCACACTATCCATTAACACAATAACTATCATGCATCTCCTTAAACTTATTCACTGTTGGGGCACTCACACTGTAATATACATTATAACCAGTGGTGTGTTGGTAAATTTTTAACAACTAGCTCGCTTTATGAAAAATTTGATTCTTCACAAAGTTCTATTGTATCTTCAGATGTCTTTGTTTCTGCTTCTTCAATTTTGTCCTTTTAATGTTTAAGAAGTTTTGTTCTATTTCATTTTTTCAACTAACGGCTGTCCGTTTTTTCGACCGGAAAACTCTAATCCTGATTAAAATTATTTTAATTATTAAAAAAAAAAGAAAAATAACCGAAATAAAAACATATATTAAAGAAAATTTTCCTATATTACCTACAACTTACCTATTATCAAATGAAATCCTGAACAAAAAAAATGTAACACTAATATTACCACTCATAGTCGATCAAATGACCAGAGACTGTAGTCGTCACGATGAATTTTTGTATTTATCGATAGTGCAACAATGTTGCACATCCGAGAACTTAATGTTGCAAGTTCTTGGAAATTCGCTGAAAAATAAGACATTATTGTTTATTCAAATACCCAGTTTGGGAGTTTTGATAACATGTTTGTGTTTTAATGAATACAGACATTGTTTAGTAAATAAAATCGTTTCCAAATTCTCGTTCGTAAATTGAGTTTGTGTTTTGTGAATTCTCCTTTATGCATGTATTTTTGATAATAATAATAATATATGTAAGTGTTTATTATACAATTTCAAAATATTTACAAGAAAAAGTATATACCACCATTCATCATCTATCCATTCATAAAGAATTTTAATAACTGGCTCGCTAAATTTGAAAAATTTTAACAACTGGCTCGCACTGGCTTCCGTGAGCCCAGCCCAACACACCACTGATTATAACTAAGCAGAAACCTGGTTCACACTGATGATGCCTCAATGAAGATTGAAATCATTTTGGGGAGTGACCCTTTTCATAATGTTTTTACATTATGGGATACTAAGGCAATTGATGTTACTTTATGCTTAAACTTGGGTAAGAATTAAAGCAAGAATATTTTTTTGTCAAGTATAATATACAGAGGTTGGATTAGTTATCTGAATTAGGCAAGTAAAGCCTGTCCATCTGCAGTGATTATAATTCCTTGTGGTTCATTGTTGGAAGTGATGAATTTAAAAGAAATCAAATTATACTTATCTGTTGCTGGAATGAAATTTCTTAGTTATATTTCCACTACATCTTGTGTGTGTGCGTCCATGTTAACACATCGATATTTTTATAAGGATTATTTAAAAAAATTATTGGAATTCAGCTATTGGAAAAGTTATTCTATTCTGATCCCCTACCAAATATGTATTTAATATAAATGGCCTTGAAATAAATATATGCTTGATCAAACTAATTTGTTTAGAATTGTTATGCAAATTATGTTTGGAATTTATTTTCTCTTCTTATTTTAGGTGATGCTAAACAGATGGACATAAACGGGAATCAGTGCCCTCAAGTCCTCTGTTCTCGACGGGAATGTAGTTTTCCTGGTATATCTACTATCTCAGAAAGTACTATTTCAAAGCATCTGGATGGGTCTAGTCGTAAACACAAGAGGACTCGAAATAATGGAGAAAATCATAAAGTGAAATGTGTAATGGCTGAAGAAATAGCTGGTCATCGGGGGACAGAAAGTATTGAAACTCTTTTGGAGTTCATTAATTCATCAGATAAAAAAGGAAAGATTGTAACTAAGGGAACAAATGGAAGTAGCAGTGGTGTGTCATTTACTTCCCCAGCAAATAAGTTTACCTTGAATGATTCTGATAAAAGAGATAAGATTTTAGGAAAAGATCCCAAGCATAATAGAAATATGTTTTGTTCGCTGAAAAAAAAAAGCACTAGCTCAATTGATAGTGATGTTCAGGATGAAGATTGCCTGGATTCATATACTCGAGACTTTTCTACAAAAAACATTCCAGCCATACCAAATTGTTTGAAGACCACTTCTGGTGAGTCTATACTTAAGGAATGGGTAATTAAAGATACAGATATAACTTCCAAGTCTGGTACTGGGAATTCAACTTTACAAAACAATGCTTCTGATTCTTCTAACATAAGAACTACTTCCAGTTTTGTAGAAAATCAGATTTCCAGTTTTGTTAATGACTTTTATAACGTTACTGAAGTTACTTCACCAGTATTTGAAGAATCTGGATTTCGAGTAGTAAAAAAGAAACAGCGTAAGTATTATCAGAGTAAGAGGGACTCTTATAGGTGGCATACTGTAGTTTCTCATGGTGGTGAAAGCTCTAGCGAACATGAATACTATCTTCACGGTGATTCAACTCACAATAGCAATATATTTTTGTCTGGCTTACCTCTTGCTCAGAGAAGTCAGTGTGGAAAGCAAGATTCGCGCCGTAAATCAACCAGCAGTATGCCACCATCTGAGCATTCATCAGCTGATAATTCAGATCTTGATAGTGTGCATTCACTTCCTGTTAGAGGATCTGTACCACATCCAACTCAACCTCATCCTCACACAACTCCATCATCGACATCCTCCACTCCTCAAGCATCTTATGCAGATATTGCAAAAATGCCTATATCGAGCCAAAAAATGAATTATATATCTCACAGTTCACACTCAGTTACTCCTTCCAAATCATCAAATGTTTTGTGCAGCTTACCAAATGAAATATATCTTGAAAATCAGCAGTCAGCATCAAGAGATGATTCCACTGATATGTATTCAATAGCAGATGAGAATGATTCAAAACCACTCTGTGGAACAGTGGAAAATATAAATTATGTAGAAAATAGTGTATGTGCAGCTTTCAACACCTTACCAGAAACTTTAAATACTGTTCTTAGTATAGAAAATTTATCACAATCATGTAAGAATACCCGAGAAAACAACACACAAACTGATCCTCCCTCTTCTTTAGCACAAACTAAAAACAGGATTTTAGTTGTTCAGCCTACTGCAGTGTCAGACAGTGAAAAACAAGAAGATCATTTGCACAAAGCCACTAGCACTAGTACTCTTGATCAGGTAGAACTTCAGCTAGGAGATAGTTCTTACTGTATGGATGATTCTGAAAGTACTGTTTCAGAAAATGGAATGAATGGCAGTGTAAAACTCGCATTTTTTGAACAAAAGAATGTCACAAATAAACAAGTTCGACCAGCTGTTGTTATGAGGAACAGTATGCCACAAGATGGTGTTTGTGATGTTAGTTTTGGATTTGATATTGACGAAGTATTAAGTACTTGCTCTGTTACTAGAACGTGTGGCTTTGTAGAAAACTTATCCGAAGATCTCATCCATTGTGCCTCGATCCCAGCAATGTTGCCTCCTGTCCAGGACATAAAAGGAATAGCAAGTAAGTGTAATTTGCTTTTGAATGCTGTTGAGGAAAAAGATGTGAATGAAAATTCCTCCAAGGATAATGGTAATGATGGACCAGAACATGTGTGTGCTCAAAAAAATCAAAGTGGCAAGTACCTGCAAGATTACAAATTGTCTAGTCGTCTACCAGAGAAACTGTTTTTGATTGCAGGTCAGCCTGTTCATTTTCGAGAATCTGAAGTGAATATTGAAACCTTCAATTATAATCAAATAGTAAATTTCTTTTGTTGTGGTAAGTATTACTTTAGATATCTAGCCTTTTTATATATATATATATATATACAGTCATACCCCCGAAGTTATGCAGTAGGTGGGACCAACAAAAAGTACGCAAGTCAAATTCACTTAACTCTGGTATAATGTTGCATACAAAATATTAGTTAATTGGGACCAAAGTTTTACACAAACACCACATTTTTTAAGAAATATAATCATTATTGGTTTTTCGTACATAAAAAAAAAAGAAAGTTATTCTGATGTCAATGGTTTCATAAAATCGAATAGATTTGTCTGACAGCATAATGTCTTTTTCTTACAAAATTTCTTCATAGCAAGCTAATGACTTTTTTATTCCTTACCTTCTGGCTACAATTTGTTCCTCGTTAGAATCTATGTCCTCCAAAATCTGTAAATGTTTCTTTTATGATTGTTCTTACTGTGGATTCCTGTAGATCAAACTTCTTTGCTAGCTCACAAATTTTCATTCCGCCTTCAAAATCCTTAATAATGTTGAGTTTTGTTTCCAAAGTCAATGTTTTTCTTTTTTTGCTAGCTGTAGAAGAATCGGACTTGCTTCCTTTGGACAACATTATTATTTTTTATGTGATAAAATTTTTATCAAGAACATAACATTAAACAATTGCAAGATTTGTAGGCTATAAAAATTGTGTATGAATGGAGACCGTATGAAACATGTCAGTGCTTGTTCACAGCATGTGCGACACTGGCGAATGCGGCCGGTGCCAGAAAGATATGACTAGTGGTAAAGCGGGACAGGAATACGTACATATAAGAAACCGCGTAACTCTGGATTCGCGTAAGTCTGGGTATGACTGTGTATATATATATATCATATTTTTAAATCTCTTAGAATACAATGTTCAAAAAGCATAAAAAAAATACTTATTACGTGTTCATATGTTATGTGAACACTGCCAGATATACTTAAAAATAAATATACCTTTCACAATTTTTTCTTAGCCTCTTCCTAAATATGCTTGCATAAAACTTAGAACATTCAGAAGAAAAATTCTTTTGTAATTCTTACTTTCTGTTATTTCCCTTTTTATGCTTAGGTCTTATGAGAGCTAATCTAATCATGATTAGATTAGCTCTCATAAGACTGAACTTGGGACCAAAAACTTGGAATCTCTGACCTGGCATTCTTGAATTATGCAGTTAGGGCACTGTAAAAATATTACACTTCATATTTGATTATTTCTAGTTGAATGTCAACTACTCCAGTTGCCTTTCCAATATAAGTTTTTAATGATTTTTTTTTAACCTCAAGTCTTTAAATGTGCTTCTGATTGTATGCTTCATATTTTTTGCAATCAGGGGTACATGATTATTTTAATAAAACAAAGTGACTGTTATATCACTTGTTTCATTTGAATCATTCAAAGTACTTTCTCCAGACAACTAGGATATATTTATCTTTGGTCACATCCATTATAAAGAGGAATAATCCATGAACTTGTCAGCAGATTCTTCAACATCCAAGTAATCTTTTTAGCTATTTTTCAATTTTTATGTCCCTGTTATTATCTCTGACTCCTTTTACATACTCTTTCTTCCATTTCTCAGCTTTTTACCAATAGACCCAGAATGTTTTGACACTTTCCTGACATTTGTCTTTTGTTTTCTTACCAGAATCTTCTGAGAATGTGTGTGTGTGTGTGTGTGTTTAGCTACTTTTATGCATTGTTATGCTTTGTGTATTCTCTTGGAGCACATGCTTGACATGTTTTCTAGGAACTTTCAATACACTCTGCCTTTTTAACGTCCCAAGTTCGTCATGGAATTCCCCCCCCCCCATCTTTGCAGACAACTTTACCACATGCTTCTCACTGAATTGATCAGTGTTCACTTCAGTCTGCCACTTGAGTGTCCAAGGTTTTTTTTTTTTAATTTGATTACACATTCTTTTTTTCAGTATGGTATTCAATTTTATCTCGATCAAAATGAAATGGTGATCATTTCCTATTTCAGACCTCCTCTATATTCTTGTCCTAAACCAGCATGAAGATTTAACTATTAACATGAGCATTGTCAATGATTCTCATGTTTTGTGAATTTATGTACATCTTTAGCAAATTGTATTATTTATGACTAGGTCATGTCCTGAACAGACATCAGCAGGTGTTTCCCATTTATTATCATCTTTGCACTTTTGTTGAAATTTTTCCAAAAACATTTCTGTGCATTGGGATTCATTTATCACTGTTTAGATCATAAACAGCTTTTCCTTTTGATGTCAGCTATCATTACTCATATTCCCCCACTTCTTCCTTAGTAGAGTAAAATGCGTGAGAAAACGCAGAAATAAATTTGTGTCCAATTCCTCAGTTTGATATTTTTTCACCTCACTTGATATTGCCTGTCATTCAAGAAGTTTATCCTTGTGTTTAGTGTTGAAAATGTTTTGTTTACTCCTTCCTTTGTCAGAATGTAACATCTTGCTATTTAAAAGAATTTTGTTTGCCAATAAGAATACAGTTTGGCTTACTAAATCATATTGTAAGGACTAGATTTTTGCATCATGAGAAGGCAAGGATTGGACACAAGGTCAGAGGCTACACTCAGTTCTCACCATTTTTTAAATGGCTATGTTGAGGTCTTTTTCTAGTTAGCTAGCTTTGACCCTTAAGCAATCTCCACTTTATTCCAAATGATATTTGTTATTTATTAGTTTCATTGCTCGGGATTCCGATTCCAACACAGACAGGTACATAAAGGTTTTAAATTTTTATGTAGAATCAGCTTCTTTTATGACATCTGGTCAGAAATATACTTAATATTCATAACAAACAAAGTGGTGAAGAAACAAAGGTTTCTTCACCACTTTGTTTGCTGAACATTTTATTTAACATTCAAGTACACCGAATTCTCCATTTACACGGTAGATTGGTTCCAGAAAAATCCATGTAAATGAAAACCGCGTAAAAAAGAATACACTCCATATGAAAAAATAGAAGAATGGTTTCAGATACGAAAACCTAATACGAACAATAAGTTATTTTCAAACAAAACAGATGAAAATCATTGAATAAAATGCTATTTAATTTTAATGGAATATTTTTTATTTTAAATACTTATTTAATGTATATGTATGTTTCTTAAAGAAAATAGTGTGTCACTAATAAAACAGAAATTTGAAAAGGCCCAAATACACCTTCGCATATGGTTATTAGTTACTAAATTTTATTCCCCATGACTTTCTGATAGTAGCTGCATTTTTTTGTGTGAAACTGGAATTAAATCACTTCCATCACTTGAAACACTTTGGCCATCCTGTTCATACTGCAATAGCGAAACATTTTCTAAAGTAAAAGGAACTAAATTAGCACTAATTTTCAATAATTCTGAATTTTTTTTTTTACCACGAACTCTGTAATTAATCATTGATATCCTGTTTTGACTAGATCTTTTCTGCACCATACATGACTTTAGTTCACGTTTAAGCTGTTCAGCTCGTTCAGAATTTAGATCATGTGTAAGAAAATGACTTTGCAATTTACTAGCCATTTTGAACCCTTCTTAAATTAATCCTGCAATGAGTGGAATCTCTTCATCATCATCACTTTTTTCTTTTTCATTGAGATTCTCAAGGACAGCTTCTGTTATTTCATCATCACTAACAGCCTTGTCAACCATCAATTCTTCAATATCTGCAGACGAAAAATCATCAAATCCTTCTCTGCCAACTGCATGTGCTAATCTGATTATATTGGGATATTCAGTTGTATGCAAAGGTACAGTGTGTTTCTTTTTCACACATTCTGGCCAAGTAGCTTTCCAGCTTGCATTTAAAGTTGATGGTTTCAATTCTGATAATGCCAGCTTACCAAGTTTGATGCAATCCAAAATAGAAAATTTCTTCTATTTTCTATTTTGGATTGCATAATAGAAAATATTATGCAATCCAATATTGCATAATATTGCAATATTGGATTGCACATACCTTCAAAACTTATGTAGTAAGTTTTGAAGGTAGCGATCACACCCTGGTCTGGTGGTTGTATTAGGTGGCAGAAAACAAAATTCCACATTTGGGTGTTCTAAAACAGGATTGCCAGGTGCATTGTCTATAATCAGTAAAACTTTGTTTTACTGATTTACCAACCTTTTTTGTTTGCCTTCCTGGTAAGTGCACTGGTAACATGTTAAAATCCACACTCTTCATTGCCTTTCCTGTGGTCTTAGACACAAACAAAACTTTCATGAACAAAGCACAAGACGCGTAACCAGCATCTTGTGCTTTGTTCCGTGTACAAGACGGAATTGTAAACAAGAAATGATTGTTTAGCAAACAGCTTAACTCCTTCCAAGCAGCTTTATTTAGGCGGGCCTCCTGTAACGAACCAACTTAACTTCGAGGAATCAGCATAGTACTCTTCTGCTTCCAGGAACCAACGGCAAGTGAATATAATGGATCATCTGTCGGCTTAACTTTGGTGAATCGTAACTACAAAAATTTATTTCTTTTTGTTGTCACCACAATTGTCTACATTCTGTAGCTTAAAGTAATCCCTGAAATTTAAAGCATCGAGGGAGTTCCCCAAAATTCAAGTTTAAGTACATATAAACCGTACTAGGAAATGATAATTATAAGTACCCTTTTTGACAGAACTGAATTCAAACAGAAATTTTAAAAATAAGTGCCATTTGAACCGTGCTAAATCAAAATATGCCATGTAAAAATGGAATTGCTTTTGTTTTCTAAACCATGTTATTTCGAAATCATGTAAAAAAAAAAAAAAGAGTCATGTAAAAAGAGAATTAGCTGTATTTGCATTGTGTCCTACTTAAACCTTGGACAAGTGCAAAGTTCTAGTAGCTTGTATGCCAATAAAACAAGCCAGCTAAGCAGTCCTACTTTCTCTGAATTAATGGATTCATAATGTATTTCTTAATTTAAATTTGATTAGTATATTTGACTGTGCTACATTTAATTCAATTATGCATTATATTGTTAATCAGAATTCAAAATGACAGTTAAGTATACCATTTTTAGTGAGTTTAATGGATTTTACTTTGAATTAAATTTTAGTTGAGTTGCACTACATATTGAAGAATTATTGTGGATTCAATGCAGTTCTGAAATTATTATTATTATTATTACTGCATATGGATCCGAGATCTGGGTAGAAATCAAAAACCACAGAGGAGTTCTGAGAAAGATTAGGGGAGCAAGCAGATGGGATCAGTGGATATTAAAAATGAGGACGTTAAGAATGAATTTGACATTGCTGAAATATAAGATCTAATAATATTGGAATCTTGACAGATGATGATTAGTTTGGAGGAAAATTGTTGATAGAAAGTTAGTAATGCTATGTTTTAATAAATTATAAAAATAGAGGAAAATTCACTTTAAAACTTTTAAATCTCAGCACTTGCTAAGAGTAGGTGTTATCAGAATTGAAACCATCAACTTTATATTTGAATTTTCTGCATCAGAACTTATGAACAGTGGTGATTACATTAGATTTTTCGAAGGGGAATGGGGGAGGACATCATATTCGATGGTTGTCCTCATTAACAAACATCTGAATGATCAGTTTTGAGTTTTTTATTTTATTTTATTTTTTTTATTATTTGAGTTGATTAGTATTTGATGTTCAGATATTAGGTCACTATCAAAATCAGCATTGGAGTGATTGATTGTTGCATTCTTCTAGTATTAGGTTAGAGAGGTTGAATATTAGGAGTTAGATGTTGTACCATCATTTTGTTTTTTCATAAATTAAAGATGTCAAGAACTTATATTCTTGGTTTAATCCTTTAACTAAGTGTAAGCAAACAAAGTTTGCCCCTGAACTATTTTCAGGATTGGGCAACTCGTATATAGAGGCTAATGACTTCATATCACTTGCATTACTATCATGTAATATACAAAGTACATATCTTTATGGACATGTATACTGCTATGATGTCATTAGCCTCTATTTACAAGTTGCCCAGTCCTGAAAATAGTTCACGTGCAAGCTTTGTTTGCTTACACTTGGATAAAGGATTAAACCAAGAATATAATTTCTTGGCATCTTTAAGTTATAGTATAACCAAGTGGGAAAACTTCCAAGATTTTGTTGTTGTTTTTTTGTTTAAGCCAATATAGAATACAGTTGAAAGTTTATTTTTCACTTGGTTAGAATATAATAAATTTAGTTTAATCCTTTATCCAAGTGTGAGCAAACAAAGTTTGCACCTGAAAGTATCTTCAGGACTGGGGTAAGGTGGTGCAACTCATTGCAAAGGTGGAGCAAGATAACATCACTCCTATCTCAGTATCTCCCATAATGCAAAACACATCACCTTGCAGATATGTATAATGTTATGAATTTAGGGAAGGGTCACTACCCAGACTAGTTTCGACCTTTATTGAGGTCTCTTCAGTTTGAGCCAGGCCCAATTGGAGATACCAGGCAGAAGCACTAGCAAGGTCATCTCTACGTATAGGAGTTGCCAAACGGTGTGCCACCTTTTTATTAAATTACTCTGGATTTCGAGAAAGATGTTGAAAGTTTATTTTTCACTTGGTTAGACTATAATAAATTTAATTTAATCCTTTATCCAAGTGTGAGCAAACAAAGTTTACACCTGAAAGTATCTTCAGGACTGGGGTAAGGTGGTACAACACCAGGGCACTCCTTGCAAAGGTGGGGCAAGCTACCAACAGTCCTATCTCAGTATCTCCCATAATGCAAAACACATCTCCTTGCGCATATGTCTAATGTTATGCATTAAGGGAAGGGCCACAACCCAGACTAGTTTCGACCTTTATTGAGGTTTCTTCAGGTGGCACACTTTTGGCAACTCCTATATGTAGAGATAACCTTGCTAGTGCTTCTGTCTGGTATCTCCACTTAGGCCTACCTCCCACTGAAGAGACCTCAATAAAGGTCGAAACTAGTCTGGATAGTGGCCCTTCCCTTAATGCATAACATTATACATATCCGCCAGGAGATGTGTTTTGCATTATGGGAGATACTGAGATAGGAGTGATGTTAGCTTGCTCCACATTTGCAACGAGTTTCCCGGTGTTGTACCACCTTACCCCAGTCCTGAAGATACTTTCAGGCGCAAACTTTGTTTGCTCACACTTGGATAAAGGATTAAACTACATTTATTACAATACAGAATACAGTTTGATCAGATAAATTTGGTTCCAAATTGGCAGCCTATTCTTTTTTAATTCCAGTACTGAGTTGCCACTAGCATGCTGAAATAGCACTAATGGAACTGAAAGTTCCCAGGATTTTACTGGCCCTAGATGTGAATACAGCCACAGAATTATATGATATATGTACTTGCGTACTTTCAAATCTAAAAGCACACCCCAACTCAAGATCACCAGAGTTAAAGATCGGTACTATAGCATAAGAAGCCTGAATGCAAAGAAATGGAGTTAGCTGAGGAATTAGATGAGTACCAGATCGACCTAATAGGGATGACTGAAACAAAAAAGACAAAAATTGGTGAGATCTTTCTGAGCAATAAATACAAAATGTTATATTCAGGCAATGACAATCAAGGAAAAGAATGGGTAGCCATAGTATTCAACACTAAATACGAGGCTAATCTTCTTGAATGGCAGGCAATCGCAATTAGAGTGATATGGGCAAATTTCAGAATGGGCAGCTGGACAATGAGACTTATTTGTGCCTATGGTCCCAAAGAAGGCTCTACAAAGGTAGAAGTGGAGGAATTTTTTGAGGCTCTAGAGAAAGCTACTGACACAATGAAAAAGGAAAAGTTGGTCCTTGTTGAGGATCTAAATAGCAGAGTAGGAAGTGATTGTCAGACATACAAAAATGTTTTGGGAAAATTTGGAGAAAAGAGGAAAGCTAATAATAATGGTAAATACCTGTTGGATTTCTGCTCAGGACATGGACTGGTTATTACTAACACCATGTTCCAACATAAAAATGTGCACAAATTCACATGGAAAGAAGAGGCAAGGAATAAGAAAAGTCTCATTGACTATGTTATTGTTGATAGTGATGTTTTCTCCCTGGTGCAGAACACCAGGAAGAAAATCAGAGGATATGAAATTGGAAGTGATGAGCAGGATAAAATTGAATTTCATATTGTGAAAAGAATGACATGTAAGAAAGTTCTAAAGCGAATAAAAGTTGAGCAGCTCTCAGATGTGAACTGTAGACTAAAATACACAAAGATTATAGAAGAAAAAATGAAAGAGTTTGAGAACAGGAATCAAACCTTGGAGATTCACTGGCAAGACTTGAAGAAAACATTGATTGATTCTGCCAGAGAGGCATGTGGTGAGGTTGCCTGCAAGGATAGAAAAATCAGAACTCCATGGTGGACACAGGTAGTTAAAGAGGCAATGAAGGAAAAGAAGAAAGCATATCAAAAGTTCCTGGCAGATAAGTTAGCATGTGCTCTTAGAGAATACAGAGACAAGTGTAAGATAGCTAAACACTGTAAAACTAGCTAAACAAAAGTCATGGGAGGACTTTGGCAAGAACACAGAAAATAAATATCAAGAAGATGGTAAGATATTCTGGAGATTGTTGAAGAAGCTTAGAAATGGAGGAAAGAGTGCTGTAAAAGGAGTTAGAAATTATGAAGGTGACATGAGAATGGGAGAAAAAAGATATCCTTGAAGTATGGAGTAATTACTTTGAAAAACTGCTAAATGAAACAAGTAGTGATGACAGCACAGTGGTAAAAAACACTCAACAGGTATACAGTCAGGAATACATATCCATACTTGAAGTAGAAAAAAAGCCATCAAAGGCTTGAAATATGGAAAGGCAGCAGGAGTAGATGATATTTGATCAGAAATGCTGAAGTAATGTGGTATAAAAGTCTTAAAGTGGCTTCACTGCACAGTTCAGAAGGCCTGGGCAGAGAGACGAATTCCTGATGATTGGAGTAAAGCTGTAAAACCCATATATAAAAAGGGAAATAAAACTGAATGTGAGAATTACATTGGCATTTACCTACTGAGTGTTCTGGGCAAGATTTATGCCAGTATATTTGAGAAACTGTTGAGAAGAATTGTGGAAGAAAAGCTTGGTGAAGAACAAGCTGAATTCAGGCCAAATAGAGGCTGTCAGGATCAGATCTTCACTTTACGACAAATAGTTGAGAAAGCATGGAAATATAACAAAGTTCTATATTTAAGTTTTGTCGATCTGGAAAAGGCATACGACAAGGTGCCAAGAGAGAAGCTATTCAATAATACTACAGTTATATGGTGTCAATGGGGCATTATATCAAGCAATACTTAGTCTTTATTTGAGTTGCAAGTCAGCAGTTAGAATTGAAGGAAGTACAGGAAGATGGTTTAATGTTAAATCTGATGTCAGACAAGGATGTACATTATCCTCTGTTATTCATTATCTATATGGATCACATTATGAAGGAAAGTGATATTAAACCTGATATCAAAATTGGAGATGTTAATGTCAGCTCTTTGCTTTACGGACGATGTAATACTTCTAAATAAATCCGCTACAAGTTTGCAAGATTCCCTGACTAAATTAAATAACTGTTGTAATTGATATGGCATAAAGGTCAGCAATAAAAAGACAAAGACAATGAAAATAGGCAGAATCGTTGAAAATGTCAACTGTGTTTTGAATGGGAACCTGTGGAACAAGTAAAACATTTCAGCTACTTAGGCACGATTTTTAGTGAAGATGGTAAATTAAATATAGCAATAGACAACAGAATCAACAAAGCTGGTATGGTAGGAAATCAATTAAATAAATTCATATGGAATAAGAGAGAATTTAGTCAGAACACTAAATTAGCTGTATACAAGACAGTGTTCAAACCAGTTTTAACTTATGGATCTGAGAGCTTGGTCAGAAGTAAAACTTGACCAAAGACTAGTGACCGCAGATATGAGAATCCTCAGAAAGATTAGAGGCGTGAACAGATGGCATCAATGGCAATATCATATTAAAAACGAGGATATTATGAAAGAACTTGACATTGTCAGCATCCAGGAATGCATTAGCAGAGCTAATCTCAGGTGGTATGGTCACTTGAATAGAATGGGCAAGGAAAGATTAGCAAAACAAGTGTTCTCTGCCAGATTGGCAGGAAAACGACCCAGAGGAAGACCAAGATATAGGTGGATTGATACTGTAGAAATTGGTGGAAAATTGTTGATAGGAAGTTAGTAATAATGTAAATTTTTCATGTAGTACTATTATATCCTGTCATACCCCTTGAGGGTACATGTCAGAGAGAATGATAGAATGGCAACATCTTTCACATTGTCTCAGATCAGAGTGGGTACCAAGTTGAAAGAATGGAATAGTTCCATCGCATAAAGGAGTCTCCAAGACAAGTAGCAAATTTTTGACAGTAAACATCTCAGCAGCATGGTCAAGATATTGAAGAAGTTAGTTAATAGGGAACTACAGGAATAGGTGGATAGGAATTTGCTACTGTAGTGGGAACGGCATTGTTTTGTTCAGAAATTCAGGTTGTTCTCATGGTGTCCAGGCAGATCACCATGAGAACACACAATTTACAGACAAAAAATACTGTTGTCAATGGTGATGAGCAGTAGATGGCATTGATTGTAGTTGTGTGAAGTGGGAGAATTAAGTAGTAGGAAATATGATGATCTCCAAGCAATGGATTAATATGGTAGAAAGTGCCTTAGACGATAGAAATATAAAATCTGATAATGTTGGAGTCTTGACAAGTAACAGACTGATTTGGTGGAAAATTTTAGATAGAAAGTTAGTAATGATGTAAATTTTTCATGTAGTACTATCATATCCTGTATACCCCATTGAGGGTACATGTCAGGAATTTGATGATGTACTTGTGTATTATAAGAATGCTAGAATGGCAACATCTTTCACATTGTCTCAGATCAGAGTGGGTACCAAGTTGAAAGAATGGAATAGTTCCATTGCATAAAGGAGTCTCCAAGACAAGTAGCAAATTTTTGACAGTAAACATCTCAGCAGCATGGTCAAGGTATTGAAGAAGTTAGTTAATAGGGAACTGCAGGAATAGGTGGATAGGAATTTGCTACTGTAGTGGGAACAGCATTGTTTTGAGAAGGTTGTCATGCCGTAGCTTACTCACTTTTTATAATAAAGTGACATCTGAGTTTGATAAAGGTTAATGGCTCTATGATGATAATGCTAGACTTGACAGGATACCTCAAGAAGCTCTGTTACATAAATTTCAGCAAATGGGGATGGATGTGAAGCTGGTGATGTTGTTTAGATGGTGGCTGATGAAGAGAAATTAGGGACCAGGAGAAGACCTGTGACTAGTGGTATGCTGCAGGACACCACTTGGACCTCTGCTATTTAATTTGTACGTTAATTACGTAGGAAATGATCTGAGAGTAATATTCAGTTCTTTACTGATGATGCAAAATTGGTTAGAGCAGTAGGTAATAGAGATGAGGCAGAGATCATACAGAATGATTTAAATAGACTAGCAGCATGGGCAAAGGAGAATGACTGTCAGTTTCATGGTTCAAAGATTAAGGTAATTCATTTTGAGATGAAAAGATTTCAGCTCTGTGCTATATTGATCGAGCTGGGTTGTAAGAAACCGATGATGCTAAAGATTTGGGGGATGTTGGTTAAATTTCAGGGGACATTACAAAAGTAGCTAAAGTACCTCATAGAGATACCTTGTTATAGAAAAACAGAGAGACACATGGTTATTTTACCTCATTGATTGATTGATTGATTATTTATTATTATTGACTGCTCCATGGAGTTCTTTGGAGGGAGACCCTAAACATCATGCAAAGCATTAATCAACATTTGTGCAATATTTATCATATTTTGCTATATCTATTGATTTACTACTCTCCAAGCAAAAAAATCCACTCGTGACACCCCTGCTAATGGCCCCTAGTTCTTCCACTTCCAGACCTGTTCCGAAAAATTTCCTATTTATTAATCTTGTAAAAACCATTCAGCAATTTGCATGTCTCAATTATATCACCCCTTTTTCTTCCTGTCAGTCAATTTCTGGAACCCATAAATCTTTAACTTCTCTTCATAAGATTCATTCCATAGACCTGCTACCATCTTGGTGGATCCTCTCTACCTCCTCCTTATTCCCAGTAAATCCAGATCTGCACACAGTAGTCAAGATGGGGTCTTACCAAGGCTCTATAAAGATGTATAATAACTTGATTAATGAAGAATTCTCTGATGAGAATTCTTCCTTAATCAAGTAATCTGATGAGCTGCTGTAGCGACTTTTGCAGTATGATCTCTAAATTTTAACTCCATATCAACTAACACCCCCAAATCCCTCACTTCATCAATTTCCTGGAATACAGTTCCATCTACGTGGTACTCAGCTGTCATGATAATCTGGTAATCTGCCATGCTGTGGCACCAATCCAAGCAATCTCCTAAGTTTGTCATACTTGCAAAAGTGGGTGTGGGATCCCAATGATGGTAGCCTGGAAGATAGGATAGTAAAAAAAAAAAAAAAAAAAAAAAAAAAAAAAAAAAAAAAAAAACTCAAAATGAAAAGAGCCAGTACCAACACTTCGAAGTCTCCTCAACCACAAATAGGTGGCTCACATGGGGGGGGGGGGGGGGGCTAGAATGTGAAGGGTATAATGTGTTCAGTGAGGATAGAGAGAAAAGATTGGGGGGGGGTAATTATTACGTGCCTCCATAGCACAACTGGAAGAACAACAGTACATTACATTCTTCGACTGGAAAAGGCCCAAGTTCGATTCTCATCATGACGAAAGGAATCTTTTCTTTCTTTTTCTTTCTTTTTTTTTTTTTTTTTTTCAATTGAAGGTCAGTTAGCCAATCTCATATGGAGTAGGGTTTCTTCTTCCAGAAATTCAGGTTGTTCTCATGGTGTCCAGGCAGATCACCACGAGAACACACAATTTACAGACAAAAAATACTGTTGTCGATGGTGATGAGCAGTAGATGGCATTGATTGTATTTGTGTGTAGTGGGAGAATTAAGTAGTAGGAAATATGATGAGATGTGTATAGCAGCGTGAACTAGAGTGCTCTCTTGTGATGAGCCTTTGGACTCATCACAGGAGATTCCGAGAGCTGAATGGTTTTTGACATTCCCTGGTCTATAGAAGCAACCAACTATATATTTTGTTCTGCTGGCCATTATCTCACAACAGATGGTCTCAAATGTTCTATTTTCACTGACCTTGCAGTTGGACTCCTATTCTCTTTGGTTACAGTTCATCGATGAATGTTTTGTTATGTGACATCTCAAGGATTCCAAGGGCTCATTGCAGGAGGGCATTAGTTCAATTTGTTACACATACATCTCATTCTGTGACACCTCTGAGTCTTGAGCATGAATACTTCATCTTCAGTTGTTTCGATGGCTTTAACTAAGTCTCAACCAAGTAACGATACACTTTTCGATAACAGAAATAAGAAACAAAAGATTCAATACCAGTTTTTCTATTCACCTCTGCAACAGGGAAAAGCCAGGAGAGAAAATGTCACTCTTCTTCATTCAAAAGGGTCTAGAAGGACTGGCTCTTTCCCTCCAAACAGTTAAGAAACTACGTTCTGGTGATATCATCATAGAAACAACATCTCAACAACATTCAAAAAACCTACTTAGAGTTACATCAAATGGGTGGAATATCAGTAACAGTTACACCCCATAAAACATTCAATTCCTGTATAGGATTGATCTCAGAATGGGATCTCTTAGATGTTCTTGATGAGGAGATATGTTCAAGGCTGAAAGATTGCAGATGATAGGTATGAGGTGCATCCTGATCTGTAGGGATGGTCATCTGGTTCCAACCAGAAACATCATCCTTACCTTTGATATTCTTAAGCCTCCAGCATCTGTTAAAGTGGGATATCTCAATTGTCCTGTTAGACTCTACATCCCTAATCCACTGAGATGTTTCAAATGCCAGAAATATGGACATGCCCAAATTGCTTGTTGTGACTGTCCCCTATGCCCAATGTGGTAGTTATTTATTTAGTGTATGGCATAATAAAGAAACATGACATCAGAATATATAAATACATATTTGTGCAGACAATAAAAATGAAACAAGTAATGCACATATACAAATATCAGGTAAAAAAAAAAATCTAAAATTTTAAGCCTAGTTCAGATAGCCAATCAAGAGCTGAAGGATCTGCCTCAAAAAAGTCTCTCAGGTCACTAGGGTAGGCTCTTATGCTGCAGTTTTCCACAATGTGCTGGATGTTTTGATTTATGGCCCCACAGTCACATTGGGGGTGTAGGTGATCTTCCCCACTTGTATAAACTGTCTGCACAGATACCATGTCCTGTGCATATTCTATTTAGGCTTTTCCATAGGTGATGTGGAAGCTCAATCCCTTTTGGATTTTAAGTCTGGTGGCGATTTTTCTTTCCAAGTTTCTAGCCATTTTGAATTAACATTGAAATTGCTATTGACTAGTTCTTCAGCCAGTATTAGTGGAGCCCGTCGGGATTTAAGACGATTCATGTGTATATATGGCAGGTCTTCATGTATCGGCAACAGGGGATTGCTGTTTATTTTTTTGTATTCTTTTACTAGAGCATTTTGTCTGCGTGTGGTGCAGTATTGCTCAAAGTTGGAAGCCAATGGGGGGGGGGGGGGATTTGACACAACCTGTTATTGTCCTCATCGCTGCATTTATTTGTGTGTCGATTTTCTTGATATGAAGGCTGTTTAGCCATACTGGTGAACAATATTCTGCCGCAGAGTAGACTAAGGCCAACGTGGAGTATCGCAGTGTAATAGCAGAAGAACCCCATGTAGAACCACACAGTTTTTGTATGATGTTATTACGGGTTCTGATCATTAAAGAGAGATTCTCCAGATGTCTTTTGAAAGATAGTGTTCTTTCCAGGGTAACACCCAGATATTTAAGGGAAATCTTGATGCTGCAGCATTGTGTTGTTAAAGCTGACCTGAAATTTCCTATTTGCCAATTTGGTGTTTGGGTGAAAAGAGCTAACCTCACTCTTATTGAGGTTTGGTGTTAGTCTCCATTTATGAAAGTATTCACCAATGGTTCTAAGGTCATTTGTGAGAATATCTTCTGTTACTTCAATGCTCTTGTGTTGGATGGCGAGGACTATGTCATCAGCATAAGCAAATTTTTTTGACCTAGTTTTCAGTAGATCAGATGTATATAAGTTGACTAAAATTGGTGCTAATACTGAGCCCTGTGGGAGCACATTGTTCAGCTTTCTCAGTTTGCCCATTTTGTTTCCCAGTACCACATGGAAGAACCTGTCAGAAAGCATGTTACCAATAAATCTTATGATGGATTGGCATGGTATGACTTGTATCAGCTTGTATAGCATCCTCTCTTTCCATACCATGTCATATGCAGCAGTAAGGTCAACAAACAAACACAACAGAGGTTTTCAAACATCTCTGGAAGCCTGCTTCGATATGGGTAGTAAGGCTTAGTACTTGGTCCATACAACTACGTTGAGTCCTAACGCCTACTTGCTGCAGATATTTTTTGGCCCAATTACAGCAACCAAAATATAAGAGGACGCCCGTGAATCAAGCGCAGTGACATGTATAAGAAGAGCTCCTGATTGGGATAAGTTTTCTAGGAATAATTAAATATATATGCATAATTGTTTGAGTAAGAGAGGCTGTAAATGTTGTGCACTACCGGTATTATTACTGTGGGGGATTTTTTTTGCCAAAACTTAATTATGAAATCGTTATTATTAGACTTAGTAAACTGCAAAAAATGGCGGCATCATTGTCATTCCATGACTTTAATTTAGATTTCAGTCGTTTTGTTAAGTGTGAGGTCTGTTATATGTATTCTTTCGATTACATAAATGATTTGTGGATATTTGGTGAGGATGGAAGGAGGGTGTGTGCGAAGTGTGACCTGAATGAGGAATTGATGAATACAAATATGAAATTGATGACAGAAAGTGTTGGTAGTGTGTCGCGGAGAAAATGAGTGCATTTTTGAAAGAGAAGAATGGTGAGAAAGAAAGGCAAAAAAATGTTAAAAAATCAGTAAAAAAGAAAAAGAGCGATTTGAAAACCGTAACGGATGTTAAAAGGGATGAAAGTGAGATGAGAGTGGCGGAAGGAAACGAAATTGAGAGAACGAATGAAATTAGAAATGGCGTGATGCAGAAATTGAAAGTAAAAAAAATCGAAAGAATGGACGATAGTGAAAAAAGAATGAATGATAGCGAAAGTTCGATGCATGTTGGACGGAAAGTACAGAAACAAAGGAAGATGAATGAGTGTGAAAATGGGAAGAATGATAGCGAAAGTTGGACCAAAAGTACAGAAACAAAGAAGGGTGAATGGGAGTGAAAGTGAAAGTAAGAAGAGGGGGTTGAGAGTTAGAAAGATTGAATGATAGAGAGAATGTGTCGCGAGATTCGGAAGTTGAATTGGATTGGATGAGGCAAGAAACAAAATGGATGCGGAATGAAATTAAGAAAATTCGAGTAAGAACTATTAAAATAAATAATGATGGCATGAAAGAGTTAAAGAAAGATGAGCGAGTGGTGTTGTATGGCGACTTCATTATTAAAGGTGTGCTGGAGGATGGAATGCACAAGGTATGTTTTCCAGGCGCTAAAATGAGTAGAGTGATTGAGGCAGGAGCGAGCAAAAGAGTTAATAGTATTAATAGGTACGAATGATTTGAGAGAGGACAAAGAGTGTGTCAGAATGGATATCAGGAGGCTGCTTAGAAGGATAAATGAGAATAGTGTGACAAGAAGAGTAGTTAGCGTATTGCCTAGGTATGACTGTGGTGAAATGAGGTGGAGAGCAAGGATTATGAATGATATGCTGGCTGAGATGTGTGAGGAGACGGGAGTACAGATTGTTAATGTGTGGAATGAGTTTGAGGGACGAAGTGAGCTGTATGGGAGCGATGAACTGCATTTGAGTGGTTATGGTGTGAGTTGCTTGGAGAGACTGCTGCTGGAAGGTAGAGAAGTGAATAGAGAGAATGAATCAGATCGAGTGGGACGTGATGTGGAAGAGCAAAAGAGATTGAAGAGGTGGTTATGAATTGGAAGTGAGTGCTGTTTTCCAGGCACTAAAATGTGTAGAGTGATTGAGGCATTGGATATGAGGCAGGAGCAAGCAAAAGAGTTAATAGTATTAATAGGTACGAATGATTTGAGAGAGGACAAAGAGTGTGTCCGAATGGATATAGTCATACCAGGAGGCTGCTTAGAAGGATAAAAGAGAATAGTGTGACAAGAAGAGTAGTTAGCATGTTGCCTAGGTATGACTGTGGTGAAATGAGGTGGAGAGCAAGGATTATGAATGATATGCTGGCTGAGATGTGTGAGGAGACAGGAGTACAGATTGTTAATGTGTGGAATGAGTTTGAAGGATGAAGTGAGCTGTATGGGAGCGATGAACTGCATTTGAGTGGTTATGGTGTGTTGCTTGGAGAGATTGCTGCTGGAAGGTAGAGAAGTGAATAGAGAGAATGAATCAGATAGAGTGGGAAGTGATGTGGAAGAGCAAAAGAGATTGAAGAGGTGGTTATGAATGGGAAGTGAGTGCTATGAGTATAGAAAATGAGAGAATGGCTGTGCAAGAGGAGCAGGGAAACGGGGAGGCTCAGGGGGGGACAGGGGTACACAGCATGAGAAAGGTGGATGCTCCTAGAGGAGGTGAGCATGTGTAGGCAGGAAAGGAATGGGATGACCAGGAATCAAGAGGAAACAGTTGAAATTGAAAAGGGTTTTAAAATGAAGAAGCAGAAAGAGAAATGCCCCAGTTGAGCATGGAGAGATCACATCGAGTGAGTGGTATCAGTGGAACTAGCTGTAGATCCAGAAATGAGCTGTTGTGTTTGTATACAAATGCTAAAAGTATAAGAAACAAGGCAGATGAAATGGATGCACTAATTGCGTATGTTCACCCAAAGATTGTCAGAATAAATGAGACATGGTTGGAAGAGGATGACATCCTGACAGGAATAGAGATGGAAGAGTATGATGTGTTTCGTGAGGACAGAGGGGGTAAAAAGGGAGGGGGGGAGTGCTATTGATGATAGAGAAAGAGTTATGTCCATACAAAGTAGAGATGCAAGAGGAAATAGTGCAAGTGGTTTTGCGGCAGTATGGTGTGAGATAGAGGTGAATAGAATCAAATACTTGGTGGGATGTTGTTATAGACCAGGTAATGTGGATGGTAGCGATAATGAAATGTATAATCAAATTAGTCAAGCAAATAAGAAAACGGTGATCATTATGGGTGATTTTAATTATGACAATATACACTGGAATGATGAGATAGCAACTGAAGTGAAGAAAATGAGTTTCTTGAGTTTTTGAGGGATAACTACCTAAGACAGTATGTAACAGAGGGCACACGAGGATTAAGGGTCATGGATTTGGTCATCTCATCAGAGGATGAAATTATAAATGAGGTGTCAAATCATCCACCAATCGGTGAGAGTGACCATGAGGTGATTACCTGGGCAGTTGCCAGCAGTTCGAGGACCTCTGGGAGAAAAGGGTATATGTGGAACTACAGGGGGGGGGGGGGGTGATATTAAGAGCTCAGGAGACAGCTTGCGGGCATAGCATGGAATGAGGAGTTAGCTGGAAAAGAGATGAATGCAGCTTGGGGGATTTTCAAAAACTATTTAGTAGATGCAATGGCTAAATGTATTCCAAGGGTGAGAAGGTTAAATAAGGTGGGTGTGAGATGGATGAATAAAGAGATTAAGCATGCGATACAGAGAAAAAGGGCATTGTGAAGGCAGCATAAGAGAAGTGGAAATAACCAATTCCATGAGGTCTACAAAGACCAAACAAGGAGGGTGACTTGGTTAGTGAGGGTAGCTAAAGAGAGGTATGAACAGCAGTTGGCTAATGAAGCCAAAAAGAATCCTAAGGAGTTCTTTCGATATGTAGCCAGCAAAAGAAAGAATAATTATGGAAGAATGACATTGATTGGAGAAAATGGTATAAAGACAGCTGATGCAGAATGTGTGGTGGAGATACCTAATGAGCAGTTCATAAAGATCTTTCAATCTTGTGAGTAGGAAATGAGAGCAGTTGATGAAGGGGAGCAAGAGGTGTATGGGGAATTGAGTAAACTAGATGTTAATAAGGCTGTGGGACTTGATAATATATCACCACGTATTCTAAAAGAATGTGCCAGGGAGTTGACATATGGTTGCCTTGACTTATTTTTTTAATATGAGTCTTGCACTCGGTCAAGTTCCTAAGGAGTGGATGGAGGACAAGTTTGTGCCACATCATAAAGGAGGTGATCGAACTCAAGCATCAAACTATAGGCCTATCTGTGTGTCAGGTGTGGTTAAGTTGTTGGAGAAGTGTTGTGTCCCAATTTACGATTTCTACTCTAATCTTACAAATTCCTTTTATCTATATTCTTCCAACTTCTATGCCAGAGATTTTACCAAAACTTATACCAATATCTAAGTTATTGCTCCCCGTAGTACCCCTAATATTTGTATTTATACTGCGCCTTTTGGGATATTTAGTTTAGGATATTACATACATAAACAAGGAGAAAGAACTCAAATATATCTGAAAGTGTTACTATTGCAGTCGTGTCACTCCTCAACTTAAATTTTCCGCATGACTAAGTACAATATTTTCAAGTGGTTATCAACTGCACCATTTATGTTGTCATAAATAGGGAGAAAGTCAATCTCGAATATATCGCTTAGTATTTAAATAATATTGCAGTCGTGACTCTTAATCTCTTTCCTCAACATTAAATTTCCCACGTGATTAGGTACGATGATTTTAAGCGGTGCATTGGATTAGCAACATCAGACAACTCTTTTATCATTGAACAAAAGGTTTATTAAGTTTCTAAACATGATACAATTCAAATACTAAACTAAAATACTTATAGACTAACATTAAATCATTACAAGCAATATGGCTATTTGTGTTTATGCCGCCATACACATTAATTCATGAATTCACCTGATGTGAACAAATTAGATCAATTCACACTATCTGATTATTCATACTCAAGTAGATTAACAAATCATTCACTGCTAACACATACTTGTGACATTTCAGTTATTTTATACATTACATTAGGCATTCAATTCTTAGGATACGTAATTATTTAATTCACACTATTCCGTTATACCGTTATTTGCACTCACACACAATTATGTCATTTAAATATCTTGTGCAATATAATGGACATGCAAAAATACCTTAGGACTCTTAACTATTCACAAATCTCTAACACTAGTCAATCTACACATAACACATTCTATCATATACTGAAGTCCTAGTATAACTTCAACAGTTCTGTATTGGAATCACGATACTTTTTACAGACAAATTTCTAGCAAACATAGGTTATGATTTACAGTACCTTTCTTGAGCTCTTCGTATGGGCATTTATTCTTTTCCAAACGAACCTCTGGTATAACTTCTCATAACTCTGGAATACTTTAACACACATATATTTGCTCTACTATCAGCAACGAGGACATCGATCTCTTTACAGTTTTCTGCTTTGGGTAGTTATCACTAGCGTCGAAACGAAGAAGATCCATCCTTTTCTAGGACTCTATGGCAATTTTTCCTTTGCTTCCTACTCGGGAAAACAGGAATCGAAATCCCGCTTACTTTCATTTCCGTGTTGTGACGAGGAGATATCACCCCTGTCGCCACTCAGGAAAACCCCGTGAACTCCACCGGAACCAAAACCAAACTCCAAGATCAAAGGTGACTATCCAAAAAAGAGCCCTCTCCGGGGGGGGTTACCAACTCTTTTATAGCTACTCCCCTAATGGCACCTTTTCTCACTTCCTTTCTCCTCCTCCTACTTGTTTTTTAATCATCGACCAATTAGGGTGGCGTTTTCTCGCCAAACGTCATTTGATCGGCAAGCCCGTTCTCAATGTTTCAATCCGGGGATCGGCCCTAAGCGATAGCTTTGCTTTTCTTGTGCTAGCCTGACTTAATCCCCTTTCAAACTTTTTCTATGAATTCTACTTAATAACTTAATCTCTCACATAATGTATTTTATGACTCGCCCATTTCTGCTTATTTACTTAACTTTCTCATTTTTAATCGCATTACTATATTAATCTATACTTTCCTTTGTTAGCTACTTATTTAGTTAGAATTCCTTATTTTAAGTCATATTACAATATTAATACATTCCTTCCTTTATCAGCTACTTTAACAACAACCCTTACGTTTTATACATATTACTGTATGTAAGAAATTTTCCATTAAATAATTTATTTTTTTTTATGCAGGGGTTTTAATTTATGATATTTATTCTTCATGTTACGCCATGATGGCTGAGAATACTATATTCCAAAGATATCAGGTGTAACAGAAGCTTGTGAGAACTAGGATCCAGAGTTGGGTTGATAACAGTGGTATTATCTTTGATGGACGGCATGGATTTGCTAAAGCGAGGTCATGTTTTACTAATCTACTTACTTATTACAATAAAGTGACTGCTTCCTTGGACAGAAGAGAAGGATACACAGTAATATACTTGGATTTCACAAAGACTTTTGATAGAGAACTAGGATCCAGAGTTGGGTTGATAACAGTGGTATTATCTTTGATGGACGGCATGGATTTGCTAAAGCGAGGTCATGTTTTACTAATCTACTTACTTATTACAATAAAGTGACTGCTTCCTTGGACAGAAGAGAAGGATACACAGTAATATACTTGGATTTCACAAAGACTTTTGATAGAGTATCTCATGATAGGTTGACAGTCAAACTAGCGCAGATGGGGTTGGATATTAGATTGGTGCATTGGATTGGAGACTGGCTATCAGATAGGTATAAACAAGTTGTGTATGGGGGGAGTGATATCCAGGAAAAGGAAAGTCACTAGTGGAGTGCCTCAGGGGTCTGTTTTAGGTCCATTACCGTTTATTAATGATATAGGTGGAGATTTGGATGGAGATATTCAGTTGTTTGCAGATGATGCAAAGTTGGTACGAACCATGAAGTGTAGTGAAGATGTTGTGGCCTTACAGGAAGACTTGAATAGATTGAGTGATTGGGCATGGAAATGGGGATGCGAGTTCAGTGTTGCAAAATGTAAGGTTTAAAATTTGGAAAACAAAGATGGGATGCAGAATTTATGCTTGGTGAGAATATATTTTGGAGGTAGAGGAAATAAAAGATCTGGGGGTTGATAGTGGATAAGGATTTGTGTTGCCTTCACAATCCCAAAATTGTGAAGACAACACAAAGGCTTCCGGGAATGGCGTGGAGGACACTGACATGTAGAAGTAGGGAGATTCTTGTTCTGTTGTATAAGGCTTTGATTAGACCACACATGGACTATTTTGCCCAGATTTGGTCACCGGGTTTTCAGAAGGATGAAGAGATGCTGGAAAGGGTCCAAAGGAGACTGACTAAGGTAGTTTCTGACCTCTGGAATGTCGAGTATGTGGAAAGATTGAGAAGATGTAATTTGCAGAGTCTGTTGAACAGGAAGAAGAGGGAAGATATGATACAAGTTGGTAAGGGGTTGTTATAGGATCAATGATGAAGTTTTACAGAGAATAGTGGGATATCAGGGGAGAACCAGAGGTCATCCCTGGAAATTTGTATAAAGAGGGTGTGAGTAGGGGAGTGAGAGGCAGGTTTTTTCATGCAGAGTTGTGAATGATTGGAAAACCTTGCCTGAGAATGTGGTGTCTGCAAAGAGTTTGAATCTGTTTAAAACACGGTCTGATGAGGTGTGTGTGAGATAAAAGGACCTACCAAAGACGAGTCTTTGACTCAATCAGGTCTTAGGGTGGTAATAATACTACTAATAACAATAATTCTGTTAAGGAGTCTCTCAAGGAGCTTATAACAGCAACTGAGGAGCGCAATTGGGCGATAGTTCTCTACTTGATTTTGAGGCTTGTGGGGTTTTAATGACTATTATTTTGGTTCTCTTAAAGGCTGTTGGAAAGTTTCCGGTCCTTAAAAAGTGAAAAAAGAATATCAATGGCCATTGACGAGCATTTTTTCCACAGTTTACCAAGAATTCAGGGTGAACACGATCAAGGCCTGGTGCTTTGCCAGTTTTCACCTCCTTCAAGGCCTCAGTTATTTCGTCTGTGGTAAATTCTCTTGAAAATCGGGAACTGCCATCTGCACTTTGTCGTAAGTTTTTGAGTGTACGTTTAACTTCCCATGTGTGTTGATGATCTCAAGGGATTCTATACAGCAAGGTTATTCGACATGCAATTTGATCTGGAGTCACCAATGGATCTTTCCAAGTGATTGGGTTACTTCCACCTAACTTCTTTAATAGGCTCCATGCTTTTCTACTTGATTTTTAAAGTCTAAGTCCTCTTTAGTTTTTATCCATTTTTCTCTGTGCTCATTATCAAGCTTCTGGAGTAACTCGTCAGCTATGTCACAGTCACCAGATTCTAAGTAGACTTGATATAGCTCTTCGCAGTCTTTTTTCCAGCCAGCTATGTATTCCTTTCGGAATCCCCTTGGAATATACTTCTTCGCTGTTGATATGACTGCTCCAATAAATCTGTTGACATAAAATAGTAAGATGGAGGTATCCATCTTACTATTTTATCCAGTTCTTCTGAAAAATCCTGCCAGTATGCATTTCTAAAATTCCATCTTGGTCGTGGAATAGACCGTATTATTGGTATTTATATTCCTACTTCTACCAATACTGGGCGATGTTGGCTGTGTGGAAAATCTTCAAGGACTTGTCTTGTTGTGTTTATCGGTTGATTTTGCAAATTTTGGGTAACAAAGCAGAGGTCTGGTTTGTATTCCGTCTTCCATGCTGCAGCCTTAAAGGTTCCTTTGTCCTTTGCATCAAATATTAAGCTATGATTGTGTTGAATTTTTTTTCTTGACAATTATTCATAAGACTATTACACTTTTTTTATAATCTTTGTCAAGTAGCTTTATTTTATCCTCCTACATGTTTCGCCAATCCTTTTCTATTGGCATCCTCGGGGAATACAAACTAGTAAGCTAAATTGAAGGTTGCAGACTAGGTTATAACTGATAATTCTAATTCATACAAAAAATTGGTATTGTGCGTGACAATGTGTGTGTCTCTTGTTGGCGAAACATGTAGGAGGATAAAATAAAGCTACTTGTGAGACATGCACATTGTCACGCACAATACCAATTTTTTTGTATGAATTAGAATTATCAGTTATAACCTAGTCTGTAACATTCAGTTTAGCTTACTAGTTTGTATTCCCTGAGGATGCCAATAGAAAAGGATTGGCGAAACATGTAGGAGGATAAAATAAAGCTACTTGTGAGACACGCGCAATACCAATTTTTTGTATGAATTAGAATTATCAGTTATAACCTAGTCTGTAACCTTCATTTTAGCTTACTAGTTTGTATTCCTTGAGGATGCCAATAGAAAAGAATTGGCGAAACATGTAGGAGGATAAAATAAAGCTACTTGACAAAGATTATAAAAAAAAAGTGTAATAGTCTTATTAAGCTATGATTGTTTTGCTCAGCCCAGTTTGTTAATGCTTCACCATTTTCATCATTATTATTGTAATTTCACATGGTGTGAGGGCTGTTAAAATCTCCTGTGTAAATAGTAGGATGTGGAAATATGGGAATTACTTCAGATGGCCATTCTACCAGGGGAGGCTTATAGATGTTAATCACTGTGAGATCTTCAATTTTGGCTATGATAGTGTGTATATTCTGATTAATATTTGCTGATATTAAGTGGGCATTCTCTATATTATTGTGTACGTTAGTTGCACAGTCATGAGCTTGGTGATGTGTAGCTCCTAGTATATCGTACCCTGCAATTTTTCCCCTAGATTTCAATTGTTGTTCATTAGATGTGTGCATCTCGTGAATGACAGCTATGTCTATATCATTTTCTCGGAGGATTTTTGAGAGATATTGACTAATGTGGTAGTAAAGAGCGTAATAACCAATCTTGCTCTGCCAAGAAAACTAAATGTATTAACTGTTAAGGGTGTCATCCAGAATACTCATATGCATATCAGAAGTAGAAAGGTGAGAAAGAAATTTAAAAAAAAATAAAAAACAGAACAAGCATATCATATCAGGATGCAAAGAGAAAGTTAGCCACCACTACAGCTTCTCTGAGATCATCTTATGCTGAAAAGATAACAATTAAGAAAGTATCAACAGCAACTCAAACTTGCCAGTCTATTCCATCATTTGATAATCTTGCCATACCTGAACTTTATGATTGTGACTGTTTCTCTGAGCTCATCAGTCACACAATATATGATGCCACTCCGAAAATGGTTCCATTCAATGTGAACCCACTTATGAAAAAAATTATGGCAAGGTTATCACCAAAAGACAAACCACCAGACCCCTCTACAGAAAAAAATGGATACTTCAGTATCCACTGAAAGCAACTTGAACTTACCCATGATCCTGACACATTTGAAGATGTATCGGATATTTTTACACAGGAAGAGATGAACACTGGTTGTCCATACTTGTCAAAATCTAATGAGAAATACAAACCCAATAAAGGCAAGTCCTCAAACTCTCAGAAACCAGAAAAGTCTTTTAAGCTTAAACAGTAGGTAAATTTTTACAACGGAATTGTCGTGGGTTTCGCTAGAATATCAATCTCAAGCACCTGCTGCAGAAACACAAACTTTTTTTGTTTCTGTTTGCAGGAAAAGTTATTTATAACCAAGTGAGGTGGATCACATGGTGGAGTAGCAGTTATCATGGGAAGTCATACTCCTTTTCATCATGTTCAGCTTAATACTATGCTGGAAGCAGTAGCGATTCACGTTGATACAGGGTGTTCGGGATAAATTTGACATATTTATAATTAATTATATTTTTCCGTAAGTTACATGTATTAACACACACTTCTCTTCATTTAAAAGTTTGGACCCTTCTTCATTCACATACAAGATGTCAGAAAGGATGGATAGCTGGAACCCACCTGAATCATGGAAGAGAATAACTTGTATCATGATGATTCGTGCCCGCCATCAAAATAAGGATATTACGACTGCTGCCCAATGCTCCCTGAATACAGTAAAAACAATCAGGCATGAACTAGAGACTTGCAATGGTGACTACGGGGATGTAGCAAGAAGAAAGATCCTTAGCAGACGATCTGATTGCGTTCGTACAGCAGAATTCCTCGCAAATCTGCAGGAACAGGTGTTGAAGAACCCTGGCATTGGAATTCGGGCTTTGTTCGTGGAGTTGCTAACTGTAGTCAAGCCCTGGATAACAAGGGTAGGCAATGGTAGGCCGTATGTATGGCAGCAGGATTCGGCCCCTTGCCACACCTCTGGGAAAAGTCAAAAATGGTTGTCTGAAAATTTCTACGACTTCACCAGTCCAAATGTTTGGCCTCCAAACTCCCCAGACCTTAACCCCATGGATTATTTTGTATGGGGCGCAGTTGAAAAAGACACCAATCGCACTTCCAGTAATACAAAAGCCCAGTTAATGGATAAAATTAAAACAGTTTTTGCGGCCCTTCCCAGGGAGACTGTAGCATCAGCTTGTTCGAGGTTCCGAAGCAGAATTGAAGCTGTGATCGATGCTAATGGTGGTTATTTTGAGTAAATCTTGTTGATAGTATTGTAATTAACTCTGCCTGTAATGTTTTTTTGTCAATTCATTAAATTTAATAGATACAAAGAAGATTTTCTTTTTCCTTACGAAGCTGTCAAATTTATCCCGAACACCCTGTATATTTAATGCTTGGATCTCAATTAAATCAAATGGAACTCGATAATCTCATAATGCAACTGCCTCAGTCTATACTCCTAAGGGTAACTTGAATGGACATAACACTGTGGGGTAGCACCAATACAAATAGATGAGGTTGCATCATTGAGCGATTGCTTGACAAACGTGACCTCTCCCTTATTAATAACAGCATAAATACTTTCCACATGCCACCTGCTCTTATTCTGCAATCAATCTTCATCTGTATCCCCACCATATTTCTACTGCTCACATGGGAAAACCTACATGGAAGCGATCAATTTCATCTTATGCATTATGTCTTCAGGAACTATGTCCTCCTACATGGATACCCATATAAAAAATGGACTAGGCTAACTGGAAGACATTTTCCTATCTTGCAAAATTTAATACTGAACATCCAAAGCCTTCGTGGAACCAGGAGTGCCAAGCAGCCAAAAAATATCAAGGTAGGGCATGGTATATATTTCATAGATATCCTACCACAACAAACTTAATAGCATTTAAATATGCTCAGGTCAAACAGTTATGTGAGATGTCACAGTCAAAAACAATCCTGGATTAAATTTACGTCATTGATTAATCAAACAACCAGTACAAAAACTGTTTGGGATAAAATCTCAAAGATGAAAGGTAGATACTGAACATACTGTTTTTCTACATTAGAACATAATGGATGTATTATTGTTGATCCCCAAGCTATTGCAGACACTTTTGGAGAAAACTTTGACATGATCTCAGCAACAGTTTGACATCCATCCTTTCGATATTATTTTGAAAGAGCAACAAGAGAAACAGGAACTAAGTTTTTGTACCAAGAGGATTGAGCTGTACAATCAGCTATTACTTAAGGAAGAACTCTCTCTGTCACCCTAGTGCAGTTGGCCCTGATGACATTCATTATGAGATGTCCTCCCACCCTTCATCTTCTATGGATCTACCTTCTCTTACTATATAAAAGAATATTTACAGAGGAAGAGTTCCTGCACTCTTGGCACAAGTTGATTGACATTGCCTATCCCATAGCTAGGCAAGTTCCAGTCCAGGTCAACAATTATCATATCATTAATCTGACTAGCTGTCTTTGTCAGGTCTTGGAAAAAATGGTATATGCAATCCTTCTCTAGATTCTTAGAAAGCAACAAATTTCTTTCCAACCCACAATGTGACTTTTGTAGACACCAATCAACCTTGGACCATTTCCATTTAGAAACGTGCATAAGATATGCTTTCCTGAAACGAGAACATGTAGTTTCAGTGTTCTTCGACATGGAAAAAGCCCATGACATACCTTAGAGATATGGCATGTTAAAAGACCTGTTTAATCTTGGTCTGAGGGACACTGTCCTGTTTTTATTAAGAACTTTCTATCTAGCCATGTCTTTCAAGTTTGAGTGGGAAGCACAATATCTTGGTCATATCATTAAGAAAGGAGGAGAGGGGATCCTCAAGGCTGTATTAAGTGTTGACTTTGTTATTAAAGTGAACTCGATTACTGAACAGCTTCCTCCCAAATAGGCGATTGTCTTTATGTTGATTTCACAATTTACTGTCACTCCTGCAATATGAGGATCATTGAAAGATAATTTCAACAAGCAGTCTGTTGTGTCTCAACATGGATCTTGATCATGAATTCAAGTTATATGCCAAAAAAAACTGTGGCATATAACCACATTTCTGCTGGAAATGCACTCTCCACCCTGATCCTGATTTAAGAATGGGACAAACTATTATTAATTATTTATTATTATAATAATAAAGTTCCAGAGGCCAAGTTTTTTGGACTCATATTTTGAAGAAAGCTAACTTTCTTTACAGACTTCATCATCTTTGGTATAAGTGCAAAAAAGTATTGAACATCCTCTTCGCTCTGTCATCTTCTGAATGGGTGCTGATCGATGTTCCTTTCTCTGCATTTATGATGGTAGAAGTTTTCTTTGATATGTACAAGCGAAAGCTGAATGGCATGAAACGCTGGTGTATATTACTGCACTTGCCTGTTCAGAGCTTGATTATGAGTCGCAGATTTCAGATCTGCAAAGAAGTGCATGCTCTGATGGTTGGACCTCATCCATCATTAGGGTATCCGGTTTGCTACTGGTGATTTTCGCAATCACATGTTCAAAGCCTTTATGTTGAATCAAATGAACCCCATCCATCACTTAGATGAAAATATATTCCTCTTAATTATGCACTAAAAATAAAATCCTTTTCAGATCATCCTACATGACTAGTCTCTTCTCTACTATGTTGAAGTCTTGTATCATGCCCATCAGACTGCCGCGTGTCCTTTTAGTATGCACACTAAGGAGGCTATGAAAGCTATTGTACAAATGCCGACAACATTATACATAGCACCAAACAAAACAGCATTTCTCCATAACAGGCTTGCATCCCATCCTGCACCCTCTCACTTTGTCAAGTACAGAAGTCTCATACACCCTCATATACCTATCTTCAGTTGTTCAATGCACACAGGGCCACCTACTCTGATTTCTTGCATATATATACACTGATGGTTCAAGATCAGAGATCTCTATTGCTGTGCTTCTGCTGTTTCATAACATTACAATCTCCAACTAGATCCCACTCGATTGCAGTAATATACACCAGAGTTTCATGCCATTCAGCTTTCACTTGTACATATCAAAGAAAACTTCTACCAAAAGATTATAATTTATACACATTCTCTGAGTTTTTCATAGGCTATCTCCTCCTGGTGTATAATCCATATCCAATGCTTGATGAGGTGCTTCAACTCTTGTACAAAATAAAGACCCTTAATTTTGATGCTCAGCTGTGTTGGAATTCAGGGAAATGACTCTGCAGCTGCTAGATCAGCTCATACTTTCTCAACATACTGTTTGACAGTCCCTTATACTGACTGCACACAGGTTATAAAATCAAAATTAATTTCCCAATGGCAATTCTTCTGATAAGCAGCACTGACAAACAAACTGCATGAAATTAAGCACTTGCAGTCTAGTCAACAAGAGTGAGGAAGTTTTTCTTGCTAGGCTCCACATTGGTCACATTCATTTCATGCATTCTTATTTACTGAGGGCGATGACCCACCTATATGTGGGAAATGCAACACCCATCTTACCATTAGACATATTCTGGTGGAGTGCACTTCACACACGAGAAAGAAATGATTTTTACTTATGTGGCCGAGCCCTATACACTCACCCACATGTTATCAGACTTGTACAAATTGCATGACATGTTTACATTTTTACAAAACATTAATTTATTCAAAGACATTTGGTTATGGTTTTGTTTATATGTAGATAATAAACTTTGTACATACATTTTATGTACTCATTTATCTTCTTATAATATATTCAGTATTATGTTGTTCAATTATTGTAACTATTTATTTATTTATTCTACCTATCAGCACTGTGTAACCTGGTGCCATAAAACTCCAAATCACTCACATTCTGTTCTGCTAACTGTATCATCTGTAAGCCATATCTCAGTAATGCCAGTAACCTTTTGCCAGGGATGAACTGACCCCCCCCCCCCATGTTCTAAATGCTCCTGGCATTAGTGTACACTAAATGCAATATCCCCTTAGGCCCACCACTATCTTTATGCTTTATACTAGCTATCCCATTCTGGTTTGTTACCAGTGGTACAAACTTAGGTATTTTATTCACATTCTTATGCTCGGCTGCCTCACTGGTATCTGTGTACTCACCCAATAGCCTTCCCCCCCCCCCCCCAAAAAAAAGCTGTAGTTTCCCTTATTTTGCACACCTGCTTTCACTTCATTCAGCAACACTTTTTACAGACTCTGAACACCAAATCCATTCAGATGCAAAACATTTTTATATAAGTCTTTTGTCTGTCAAATCCACTCCACACATCCACAAATTCCACATAATTCCTCCTGCTTAACCTATGCATCGACTCATTCGATATTATGGCCTTCCTTCTCAACTCAATTCTGTCATTCTGTAGCAACAGACACTATCTTAACTTTCTCTCTCTCTCACACACACACTTTTCTTTTGCTACTTTCAGTAACTCTTTCATGCCCTCCCCTCATATCATACTTTCTACTTTCAAATCGTTCGTTCCAGCCAAAACAATCAAATCTTTCACTTTGCCATTTTGCATTCTAATAGCCTCGCTAACATCACTAATTTTTGCACCCAGGAAGCATGATTTTGTCACTCTCACCAATCACACCTCTTATGATAGAATTAAAAAAAAAAAAAAAAATTGAGGCAGATAAGCCCCATCTGGACTACTGTGCACAGATACTCAAAGGGTTACTTCTAGTACCTTTGGAATGAGAAAGGATTCAGAGACCTTGCACAACCAGCCCCTTAACTTCAAATGACCTTGCCATTCTTCGGAGAGACAAGGACAAATTTTTGAGTGCTACTTTCAATGAAATCAAAATGTTTTTGTATTAAAGATTTTTCTTTTCCCTCTTACCTTTTGGTAACTACTACATCTTCAGATCACATTTCTCCTCTTATCTTTCACAAAACACATCACATCCATTGCATCTTCAGCTTCTGAAAAACCAAGTAGTCTTTATCTGCTCAAGGCACTTCTCACCTGTGCAACTGCCAACACGATCAGTCACAATTCTGTCAACTTTGGAGAAGTGCTCACAAATTTATAGTGGTTCACTAAAAACCTTCCTGAAAGAGCATGATGTTGAAATAGAGGAAAATCCAGTTAATTGACATCTGTTTCTACCTGATGCCTCTTTTTTAGGTCTCTTTCCTGGATATTTTTTCTTCTCTGCTGGACTGGCCATCATTCCTTCACTTTCTACTAAAACTGTGAGAACATCAGCTGCTGCTGGTCACATTCCATCTGCCTCTGTTCCTTGAAATACCCTCACTGTCTTTCTAAAATATTACAATCACTGACTCTTCAAGGAAAAAAAAGTAGGAAAGCTGTTAATATTTTCCTTAACTTCTACACCTTGCCCACATGTAGCATTTGGACAACATGTAAAGGCAAACAATAAATTGTGAATGGAAGCAAAAGTTGGTCCCTCATGATCCCAAAATGAAAATTCAATTTATGGAATATTGCCATTCTATCTCACCAAGGCCATAGAAGTTCAGAACTCAACCATCTGCCACAAAATGCATCTAGACTGTCTTTTGAGACAGCAAAAGTATCATTCACCAGGACTAATGATGTGGTAGGAATAACAAATTTACAAAACTATATGAAAACCATGAGAGGGTTTGAAACAATGAATTGTTAGTTTGTACCAAGGAACAGCAACTGCCTTTGCAAGGCCAGATTATATTTGAAGTTTATTCTCTCTACAGCTTAGAATTTTATCTATTTCCTAAATTGAAGATGTATGTTATGGATATCTGTTTTGAAAATGACAAACAGGTTGAAATGAAATTGGTTCCACAAACACACCCTGAAAAACTTTTTCATGTTATTTCAGGCCTCCAGAAAGTAGGATAGAAGTCAACTACCACTTAAAGAATTTCACTAATATTCATGTTATAGTGAGATTTGAACCCATGACCTGTTGGTTGGAGAGTGAATATGCTATCCACTCAGCTGCTAACCAGGCCATGCTAATTTTTGTTTGTGTGATATCATTTTGTGGACATGGTATGTAGGAATCCAGTTGTGAACGTTATTATTTTGTGACACCTCCAAGGAGTTCAAAAACTCATCAAGAGAGGGCACCTGCTATACAACTCTCCGTGTCCACCACTTAATCCACCAACTACTCTGAACCGCCACTACCATAATCATCCACACCAACACCATCTACTTTCCATTTTTTTTTTTCTATTTTTTTTTTTTTTTTTTTTTTTTTTTTTTTTTTTTTTTTTTTTTTGTCTGTAAATTTGCGTGTATTCTGAAGGCCGATTTGTCTGTATGTGGGATGAAAAACCTGAGTTTCTGGGGGGGGGGGGGGGATTAAAACCTTGCTACCTTAGTATGAGATTGGCTAACTTACCATCAATTGAAAAAAAAAAAAACAAAAAAAACACTAAGATTCCTCCTGTCACAACGAGAATTGAACTTAGCCCTTTTCCAGTCGAAGTGGGCAATGTACCGTTGTTCTTCCATTGTGCTATGGAGGCACTTATGCCATGCTACACCTGAATTCTTACAGCAAAGAAGGGGGGGGGGGGAGATGAGTGTGAACCAGAGAACTCAACTTATCTCTAGAATATGTTTCATCTTCATGCAAATGTGCTAAGTAGTCATGATAGCATGCACATGACATATACATGTAATCACATCACTTAGAAGCTTTTCAAGAGAAGAATGAGAAGGGGGGGGGGAATTGAAAAAATAAAGTGAGTGGGAAGTAGAGAAGCCTAGACAAAGCATGGATCCGACAGAGTTGATTGGGTTAGGATTATGGGTAGAAGTCCAGGAAAATTGCAAGCCATATGTGATTTCTGATGAGAAGAATAACAGGAATAAGGCTAACAGCAAAGAATGAGAGTATGACTAAAATAGGGAATAAAGGAAAATGAGTAAATGGAAAAGTAAAAGGGATCACTGAACTTCAGCATGAAGATTTATTCCCACTCCAGGTGCAGGTTGTCATGATTCAAGAATCTGTGAGTGTTAACGAGCAGTCAAGCACAGTCTATGAAGTCAGTTATGATAGAAAAGTAATAACACCAGCTCTGCTGTGCATAAGGGGTATCCAAGGAAGTAGTCCCCTCTCTCGATCACACTGCTTGTAGTTTTAGTGGGATCATTTGAAATACTTTTCATGTGTGCAAGGTAAGATAATGTGTCTTGGTGTTAAAGAAAAAAAACAAACAAACATGGTAGTATTTATTAAATTTTAAGGTTTAACTTAAAGAGCTCTCATCTATAAAATAGAGAAATAAAACTGAATTTGAGAATTACAGAGGAATTTTCCTCCTGAGTGTTCCTGGTAAGATTTATGCAAGCATACTTGAAAAGAGGCTACGAAAAATCGTGGAAGAGAAACTTAGAGAAGAACAAGCTAGTCTTGACAACTTGACCAAAAATATGCAGAAACATTTGCAGAATTAGTAAAAGAGAATAATTGTCTGCTACAGATATGATAGATGAGTGGTTTGTTTTTGAAACATTTTACCAACATTAACTGTAGTACAGGCGTGAAGATGACTTGTCAGCCTGCCATATGTTAAGTAAATAAAGCCTGACTGTACTGTGATGCAAACCACCTAGTTATTTTGGGGGAGAAAAGGTGTTGTAGTTGATCCCTGGAATGATTGGTAAAACTAATGCTGTTGATTTTATTCCATCCAAAATATGTGTTACTGACAAGGAATGTATTCAAATAGCGGTTGGAAAACCATTTTATGCAAGAAGTTAAAAATGTCGTGGGTGTTGATAAAATGAGTGAATGTGAAAGATTTTTTTGTCTAATTTTTGATTTAGATTTTTTTTTTTCTTTTTTGGAATATTAGAGGGATTATTTTTTTGTTGAAATGCAGAGTTGCTATATCTATGTAGACTTAATTTCATGTTTAATATTACAAAAATTGAAGGAAAAAAGAGCAGGGAAACATGCTGTTGGAGAAAATAAACTTGAACACGTGGCGCATACAGAGAGTATCCAGTTTCCAAATCACAATGTAGTCTAATAGTGTGTGCCATTTGACCAGGAATCCTCCTGAAAGACTCGTTATCATCTTGTTTGGATCCCATACACTAACTGGCAGCCAACCTGCAGAACTGCTTTACTGCTCTACCCTTGAAGATGGAGGAAGTACTGAATCCCTGTGGTATGTTTGGCATGCCCTCGAGGGGGGGGAGACCAGAACTTTTGCTCTGGGAACCAAACATCGTGGAAACTACTTCACGTCCTCAAAATTTTACGTGTGGAAATGTGACTTGGTTGAAAGAGGATGATATGATTATGTGGATAATATATAGGGTGAGTCAGAATGACGTGATCTGTTTCTGCCTATTTTAACAAAGAAACGTGTAAGAATGCGCTTTGATATCTACCACCAGAGCATTTGACAATTGTAGAAAAAGACAAGATGGTGTAAAAATAATGAAGGGACAGGAACTTCTGTTTAAGATGATATCTGATTTAACAATATCCAACAATCCTACAGTTAATCAATCTTTTTCTTGCGAATCTAATGCTTGTTGATAAGCTTATATGTTGGTAACACATGACTATTAAATTATTTCAGGAAATTACAACGTATACTAAATATTAATTAAAAGAAAACATTAATCAGTACTTCCTATATTTCGGCAATGTTACACTGCCATCTTCATAAACTATGATAAGTGCAAGCAGGCACTAACATCAAGCAAATGAGGCTGAAGAGAGTAACTAACGTTGTTCCTAGAGTCCTAAAGGTGTTCCCCCCCCCCAGCAGGCTAAATTGGGTTGTCTTGGCTATTGGGGCTGATGTTCTCGTAATGCAAGCTTCCCAAATTTGTTGAGGTTTGGGAAGTTTTTTAGAGCTGAAGCTGATTCCCAACCTCACTCCAACACACTGACATAATGGTCGGTTTTGATGTCTCCTCCCTATTCACGAATGTACCACTCAAAGATACCTTAGATCTCATCGAAGCCAAATTTCCTCCCGACATCTCAGCCCTATTTCAGTTCACAACAAACTGAGGCTATTTTGTTTGGCAAGAAAAATTCTACAAACATGGATTCACCACTCTCCCCACCCTTGGTCAACTTTATAGAGACTTTTGAAGAAAAAGCCTTAAACTCAGCCCCACAAAAATCCACTGTTTGGCTACACTACATGGATGATGTGTTCGCTATTTGGCCATAATGCTCAATACACTCCACATCTTCTTAACACACTTAAACAACCAACACCCCAGAATCCAATTCATCTTGGAAAAAGAGAAAACAACAGTCTCCCTTTGATAGACACTGATTACATGCCAGTCTGATGGATCCTTGGCATTCTCTGTTTAGCGAAAACCAACCTATACAGGCAGATACATTCACCAGCAATCCCACCCTGCTCAAGGGGTTATAAAAACCCTATATAACAGGGCAAAATTAATCTGTTCAGATGCCAATGCCATAACCACTGAGCTAAACGGCATCCTTAACCAATGGCTACAATCCCCAAAAAATCCAGAAAATATTAAAACCAGTTTAACCCCCCACCCCCCTCATAACAAAGATTACACTAAATCTGTCACCATTCCTTACATCTGGGGCACACCTCTGAAAAGTTAACCAAAATCCTAAAGAAATATGACCTGTTACAAACCATATAAGAAATTGACATCCCTTATCTGCTCCACCAAAGACCAGCCACTTCCCCTAGACCTACCTGGAGTATACCAGGTCCCTTGCAGCTATAAACTGTCCTACTACAGGCAGGATAGTTAATATCAGGATATCCGAACATAAAGACTACATCTGGTTTCACCAATATAGCTATTCTGGGCTTGTGGACCATGCTCTGGATACCTGCCACAGAATACGATGGAAGAAAGCCACTTTACTACACTGCAGCAAATATAAATATGAAAGATGGTTCATGGAATCAGCCTCACCTCTAAAAAACTTCACAAACCTCAACAGATTTGGGTGCATGAGACTGTCCCAAATTTGGGAAGCTTGCATCAGCCCAATTTAGCCCGCTAGGGAGCACTTTGAGGACTCTAGGAACAATGTTAGTTACTCTCTTCGGCCTCATTTGCTCGTTGTTAGTATCTGCTTGCACTTAACATAGTTTTATGTTCCCATGAAGATGGCAATGTAAAATTGCCAAAATATAGAAAGTATTGATTAAAGTTTTCTTTTAATTAATATTTAGTATACGTTGTAATTTCCTGAAATAATTTAATAGTCATGCAAATCTAATAGTATTGACAAGAGTGAAGCATCTCAAAGGAGATGTTCCAAAATGTTTTAGATGTAATAAATCTGGTCATTTTCTAAAGACTTATGTTGAGGATAAACTTTGATTTCAACATAAGAAATCTGAGAATAAAGGAAAATATGGAAATAATTATTATTCCAATTAATAACAATTTATATAATTAATATATAACAATTATAACGTGAAATTCACGTTTCAAGTGAATTTCAAGGGAAGAAATGTCAAAACTACTCATTAGACATGGGTTTGACCCTAAAAGAGAGTTTGATGTATCATTAGCTCCTTATTGCTAATGGATATAATCCTTTAATAGTTTTATAAGGATTTATTGAAAATGTGCCTTGTGAGATCTTACTTGATACAGGTGCACATTTTTATTTTATTATTTTTTTTTATAAAAAAAAAGATTAAAATCACCCATTCTCTGACTCATTCTATTACTGGATTGTTTAACATATATTTAAGCACGTCTACCAGACTAAAACACCTTGCTTTCACAATAACAAAATGTTCATAATCAGTTTCCTTGTTAGGGTCTTTTCCAAAAATATAAAATTCTTCTTTTCCATAGGATCCTTTTTTGTTTCTCTTATTATAGCACACAATATTATTCCTCCTGTCTCACCGAAGTATAATTATTTCTTACCTCTTGCATTTCTACCCATTTGACGCACAATTTACTGGACTAGAGAAAAAATGGTTTCTTCTACTACTTCATAAACAACATCCAAGTTGAGCTAATTTCGTTGCCTTTTACAGTAAAAATAACAAATAGATCCAGCATCCTTAAGACAGATGAAACTTTCTAATCGGCATTTCCTCGAATGACTGCAATATCTTCTTTTATTTACAAAATACTTGTTGACAGTCTCAACTCCTCCATAAAGACTCACAGTTCTGATTCCTTTTCGGAATCTTCTATTAATATTCTTCCGACTGTCGCATAAAACTTATAAACTTCACGAGAACAAAATTTCTCTGGTCTTTTTCTTAAACTTTCATTAGTTCATTTGTTTTCCTTATTACTTTGATACTGAATGCTCTGCCTGTCAGCTGTCAATCATGCATCAAACTCCTCAGCGAGCATGTGCACTCCATGTAAATGGCAAACGAGAAGCAAACTATAATGGCTGACATCGTTAGCATAACGATGTATTTTCAAAACACCACACTTAATTTTAAATTACAATAAAAATTTTGAAATGAGACAACAATCAAAATTAGTAAGTATATCAATTTTTCAAATGCTTTACATTTCATTTTGACAATAATAATAATA